>NW_009721448.1:0-30127 GCF_000703405.1 Apaloderma vittatum
CCTTCCTACCCTCTGGCAGATCAACACTCCCTGCCAGCTTGGTGTCATCTGTAAATTTACTAAGGGTAGACTCAGTCCCCTCATTCAGATTGTCAATAAAGATGTTGCATAGGACTGGGCCCAGTACTGATCCCTGGACAACACCGCTGGATGTTGTGTTTGAATAATAGATATTTTGCTATTTGATTTGGTGGAATGTAAATATTGTGACTCTAAGTAATATAGAAATGACATAAGGGATATGTTGTATGTGCATACACTCTTATAGAAAAGTAAGAAATGTACATGTTCGTGTCTTTTTAAGCTTGATCTAAAAAAAGTTTTCTGTAGCCAAGTGCATTTTTCATGGTAAAACTATAAAGATAGATAGACTATTGCTATTTCTCTGTGGTTTTCTTTGTTTTGTTTTGGATTTGATATGTAGTTGACAAGTAGGTAGCTTTTCAAGTAAAAGAATTTATGGTTGCTAGTAGAACTGCATATAATTGGTGTTATTTGTTTTTTCCAGTTCACTGCCTGAACAGAAAAATTAAAAAACCACCAAAACACTGTTATATAATGACCCAGAGCTAAAATTCATTGATTGTGTCACTGAAAGAAAAAAATGAAAACAAATTAACTTATTTGTAAATTTTTATTAGAAACATTTCATTTGTGTTTTTTACATTATTTTTTACATTTTCTCTAATTTTGCCATTCAACAAACCAAATAGTCATTTCAAAACAACAAAACCGAAATATATTACCTAGAAAATGTCAAAACCCATGTCTTCAGATTTCCCCTTTCAGCCAAAACTATTAAAAGTTATTTCAACCCAAAGGCTGTTTTTTCAGAGAATGGACTATTTGTGGGAAGAAAAAAAAGTCAGAAAACACAGATTTACTATCTACTGTAGACTTTTCAAAGCTCATTTATTAATTTAGGCTGCAATATGGATTTCTTTGGTAAAGTGAAAAATTAAATTTAACACCTGTATTTGGGTTTGAGTCTGTAGTGACAGGTAATACAAAGTTTGCCATCCCTGTAAGTACCATGAGCTTTAGCAGAGTTTTATGTGGGCACAGGGATGTTCAGGTCAGAATTCTGATTGAAGTATCAAGCCCAATTTTAAAATTCATGATTCCTCATGTAAGGACTTATGTGTAAACACAAATGTGCACAGTGAGTATTCTCTTCAGAAAGGGACCTGCAGGGTACGATAGCCAACTGGAAAATCCGTTGTTATTTGAAGGAAAATACACATGCTTACCGTGCAGCTTTATGCTATGCTGATTAGTTAAGTCTATAATTGGGAAGGCTAACATTTTTTTAGGCTTTGATCCTCCCAGTAATTGCATACGTGATTAATGTATGCAATACTCTTGAACAAGGATTTTGACCCTGAAGAGCCATCCAGAACGTTTGCAGTAGTTGCAGAGCAGTTATATGTAAACTTCCTTGTGTCTCTTACACTGTATTTTTGTACTGGCTGAGTATTTCGTGATTTACAGTATTACTAATATATGTAATAAGCTAATAAGGGTTCTGATTATACTTCTGTAACTCTTACTCCTTGACATAAAATCTTTCTCCTACCGTGTAAGTAAGATTAATTTGTAATCTCATATGCTTACTTACATCTCCCACAGTGATCAAAGTAGGCTAAATATGCAGTGTCTTGAATACAATTTGAGTGCAAATTGTAAAAATTAAACACTCTTGTCCAGATGCTGCTGCCTTCCGTTAGCAGTCTGCCTGTGTCTAATGGAAAAAATTTTCTGAATTTATTGTTCAGGAAAATACATTGGACAAAAAAAACCCCAGGTTCGCTAATATCAACCGTAAAGAGTAGATTTTATTACCAGTGACCACAGAAATCGTAACAATATTTAGTGCAGTGTATTGTGCATTAATTTATGAATTATTGTCCAGTGAATCTTTAGGTGTTTGACATGAACAAATATTAACAATTCCAAGAGATAAGTAACCAAAATGTAATACCTGGGATGACATTTGCTTATTTGATGGCATTGCAAGGTTATAATGAATACTGTTAGCACCATGAAGTGTCACTCAGTGTTATTAAATAATCAGCCCCGGGGTGGAACCAGAAGAGAATTGCAGAGGCTCTCTAAAGGTGCATTGCAAGGTGGGATGCATCTCATCTAGGTTTATCCATTTGAAAATGAAGAATTTATTCCAAGATAGTGTTCTAAGCTCCTTTTGTTGGCAAGCAGTTGCATCTCGTCTTTACTTACAGTATCTTTCAGCACATTTTTCTTTATTCTTAACATTTGTAATACTTTTGCATAAAAGAATAATAAGAAAACGGATGCCAGGAGATTTTTATGAGATATCTGTAAAGCTCTTTGGCATCAAAGGTCATTCTGTGAGAGCAAGAAGACATCCTTAAAATACTCCTTAATCTGTAAGACACAGAAAAGGTCAAGGACTGAAAAGTGAAACATGGTCTCACAATTGAAATAATCTTCTGACATGCTACAAAGCTATTTGTATCATGTGTCCTACGTCAACATCCCTTCCATGTCATGTAATCACTGTTAGTCATATGCCATTGCATGAAGCTTCTGAGCATTTAACAGTGTAGAAAACTACAATTAGATTTGGTAGGATTAAATTATACATCTAATCCTTTCTGTTCCAGATGTCAATACATAAAAATCATATCAGAAACTCAAATGCTGAACCTCCTGCATAATTTTAATCCCCCATCCTGTGCTGTAGATTACAGAGATGGAAATTATAGTGTGTAAAAGCTTCTAAAAGTACATTCCTTTCTCATTGCTTTTACATCCAGTACTGTTAATAGTAAACATTTTACCAAGTTATTTTCAAATACCCTGCATGAGAACTAAATTCATTGCAAATTGTTTATACAAAATGATGGGAGTTCAGCATTTCATGGCAGGTGAAAAGCACGCCACACATACTGCCTTTCCATCTGTGGCTGCATACCTAGAAAGTGCCAAACTGAAAACTAGGCGGCATGCAACAGCTGAGAAGACAAAGTGTGATGTTCATTTAATTTCACCAAGAGAACTGTCATATGCCAAAAAACCCATGAACTCCTATTGCAAAATATTATGTGTGTATATATATGCATATATGTATGGTATATATGCATATATATTGCTTTTTGGGGTATATTGTGTTTCTTCATTATAGAGACAATCTTGTGTGACTAACAGCTGTACAATTTAGGTGTATGGTACTATGCATGTTTTGCAGGTGCCAAATAACAAAAATCTATATAAAGTCTGCTCATTTTCTAGTGCACAGAAATTCCTCACTGCATGGAGATTGTAAAAAAAGGAGTGTATTGAAATCTATGTATCTATTTCCTTTTAAACTGCCAGTCTCTCAATAAGAAATAATAAAAAGACTGTGCTTTTGAAGAGCCTGAAATGCTTTCTGCTTTGCTGCTGCAAATTTAGTCAGCAAAAGCAGCTCAACTCATCTAAAACTCATTTCTGAGTTGTGCTGACATTAATGAAACCAGCAATGATGCTAGTGCAAAAACAATGAAAGAAAGAAAAAAGTTTGTTTTTTTTTATTTTAAGCTTCATTGAAAATAAAAGGCAAAATAGAATGCTTGTCAAATAAGACCAATGTGTGATTAGTAGAATTTAAAATGTCATCAAAATTTAAAATAATCATACTTCAAGTGTTAATGGATCACAGGTAGACTAAATTTATTGCAACAAGAGATAAAAAAATAATTCTAATTTATTACAGAGAGATAAAAAATATTCTAAAGGTGACATAGTGCATGTCTCCTCATACTTTTGGCCAAAATTGGTGCAATGTGTCCGTGATTTATTTTGTGCTCAGATTTCTGATCCTGCGGCTGTCCAGCAATTTGCCACATTCTTAGTAGAGTAACAACTCTAAAAAAGTTAAGGAGCTTTCTGAAGATCCCCAATGAGTACGTCTGACAGGTGCTTGCATTAGATCCTGATAAGAGTCTTTTGCCCCATTGGGATCTTTTTTCCTTCTTTTCAGGCAGGCAGTCCACACAGATGAGAGATTCATGTCTCCGGTGAAGGCTGCTGCTGGTGACATGTAGAGTCCTTCACCAACTGAAGGATCTGTAAAGGAATAAAGGGCAGAAGGCACTTCAATTTTCAAGAGTAATGCTTGTCTCTTTACTTTGTAGCCAACACTCAGAGAAAAGATGCTGCAAATCTTGTCAGAAAAGTTCATGACTGGATCACTTCTTCATGGGTAATCAGGAGTGAATAGAGAGGGAGTCCTGGGGAGAAGAAGGACAGCAAAATGGACTTCAAGGCAAATAGGCCTATAGGGGAGAATGGGGAGGGAAAGAAATGGGAAAAGTTCCATGGTGGGGTAGGTGAATGTCCAGATAAGAGTATAACTTAATGAGGTCAGCTAGCAACTCTTTTGTTGTAAGCTTTCAGAAGTAAAAAGGAGGGAGCTGTGTGCACAGTTTTTGTTGTTATCACAGAATTTATAAAGCTTTTCTCCTTGCTTTGATGATGTAAAATGCATTTCATAGCTTTACTTAAATGCAATCTGCCTTACCTGGATTAAAAACGTGTTCCTCTGATTTTGCATTTATGGCAATGTATTAGTGGGGAAGTGTATCTCCTTCTCTTAGTTTTTGCAGGCTGTGAGTAAATACAGTTGTGTTCTTGTTTTCTTTTTTTTGTAGATATAAGGAGGAAACGATACCTGCTTTGTGAAAAACTGTCATGTAACGTTATGTGGAAGATGCTTATCTTATGACAATCCAAATGAAGTAATTGAAAAAGGACTACCTTCATGAAATAAAAATTCACACCTAGTTTATCTAGTTGGGTATGCTAACTCCATTTAATCAGTTACAAGAATTGTCATCTAATGGTGTTCACACCAGTTGCCCTAAGGATGAAATGGCAATCAGAGACACTGTTCATTCTATTCAGGCTTCTGAGCTGCCATGCAAATCAGTATGCAGATACAGTCTAAAGATGAAACAAATAACCTCAGTGATGAAATGAAACATGAAACTCTCATTTGAACCTTTTGGTGTTGCTTTACTGAGCTTCATTGCCCCAACAACAGTATGCATATTATTACCATAAAGATTTGACATTGTCTTGGTTTTCTAATGCTCTGGTAGGGAGTTTGCTGTGACCTTACTGTGTCTTTAAATATAAAGACTAGAACAGTATTTTCATCTTTACTGCAGCCATTCAATAACTATGTCTCTCAAAAAGAGAGTGAACAATTAATATAGATCTTCAAAAATAATTCTGTTATTGCCTCAGTGTACGTTTTGTTGCATAGTGTAGCTATGCATATATATTTATATATATAATTTATGTATATGTTTCAGAAAGGTGAGGTTTTTATGTTTCTTTTCTCAGCATTCCTTTTCCACGAAGACTTTCAGCCCTTAAAAAAGTCTAAACTAAATTTTCAGCTCTTGATGCACAAAAAAGGAATACTTATTTGTAAGCTCCCTTTTTGTAGATGAGTATAGCTAAGCAGATAATGAGGAGTGAAATCTGCAAATATTTATTTAAATGAAACATTTAATTTTCCACGGCAATATTCTAACTTGTTTTGTGCTCACTTTGCAAGAATATTCTAGGAAATTAATTTACTGAGAGGCTGCTTAAAAAATGTATTGTTACTGAATAGTGGATGATACCAGAGAAATTCATACTTGGAGTTCTAATATGCAATTATTGAAAATGAACAATAAGCTATTAGTTCTAAGCTCTGGTCTGCCCTGCAGAGAACAAAAAAGAAAATGTGAGTGCTGCTTATGCACTAGCTGCAATACTTTACCTATAATCTCCTGCTCTTCTTTTCCATTTATAATCACACATCTTCACCATCAAGTACATAGTCTGTTCCTACAAATATTTTATGTTTTTGTAACTTAATGCATAGTCAAAAATGGTCTTAGTATAATATGACTGAACATGGGCAGGAATATTTGTAGAATGGGAAACTTATGAAGCCAGGCTTTTCGGGTAAGACTTGTATTCACCAGACAATAAAGTGCATCAAACAAAAGACCTATTTCTGTTTTTTACTACAGATAAATAATAAAAGATCAAGATCAAATTCATCTTCGCTGTCTCCTGTTATTCCACCCCTGTAGTAATCAACTTACTACACTATTACCAAGTATATTTGCAGACAGAATTTGACTATTGTTAGTGAATAAATACATATTATTATTATTATATTACAAATCTTTAAACTAATCTCAGCCTTCTATTCAGAGCTGTACCATGTAGCGTGTGTGAGAGTCACACTGTTGATTCTTGTGTTGTAAACACCCAGGCAGCAGAGAACCACTGTCTCTCAGATTCTCTATAGCCCGTGTGTCAGCCTGGTTGGATCACAAATCAGCAAGTACAAGTGGCTGTACATCAAGGAGTGGGTCATCCTGTGAAGATTTATGCTCAAAGGACTCCAGCAAGGAAGGAGGCTACATAGGTGCAACATATATCATGGCCTCTTACTCACCTTGAGTGACCTGAGGTGCCGTTGCCTCTCACAGCTGAAAGGAAGATGTTTTTTCACAACTGTTCAAAAAGGAAGAAAGGAAGCTATATTCAGCAAATAAATTATTAACTCTGAATTATTCCCTCAGCTCTATGGCACAGTCATTGCTGCCCCAGTTTTCTGTCTTGCCTATGAAGCATAAAATATCTTTCCCGTCCTCAAAGCCTTGTCTGATAGAAATTGGGGAGATGGCTGAACTCAAATTAAGCCTTATGGGGTAGCATGTTTCAGCAGAGAATATATAATTTCACAATTTTATTTTTTCAAGATTGTGTTCTGTTCCTCTTGAACTGAAGGGGAGACTTGCCAATGACATAAAGGCAGGGAGGAACAGCCCTGTGGTTTCTCTGACATAGAAGGACCTCCTTAGATGCATACATTAACAGCAAAATATTCACACTCGGTACATGCTTGGTACAGTGGTTTCAACAAAAACTTTTAGCCCTGGTAGTTGCTTGCTTAGAAGAGTTTGACACAACTCAGCAGGACTTTTCACAGAGGTCAAAGGGCTGAATGGAAATCTGTAAAACACAGAGATTTTACTGGCTAGTACTGTAATGCAGTACTGAGCTTTACTTGCATAAGTGAGTATTTTTGTTGAACTAAGAGTAGTTTTACAAATTAACCAAGATGTTTTCAAGATAAATTAAACTTCATACTGTCTTGATTCATATCAGTTGTTCCAACTCATTCATAGCAGAAATCTGTCAGGGAAAAAAGTACTTTGCTCTTTTATTATCTATCTCTTCAATGATAGAGCTCATTATCTCTGTCTCCCAAATATGACGAATGAAATAAGAAAGGAACATAATCTTCTGAAAATAGGACAGTAAAGCAGGCTCAGAAGTTAGATTTGACTCAGTTTCTTCTGAGTCCCAAATCAGTTTCCCTCTGCTAGACACTATGTGTTTCCAGAGTGTCTGCTTGTATATCTGTATTTGTACAGGTACATCCCTGTATGGCCACATCTCTGTATAACTCTTTTTAGAAGTAAACCAAGTGGTTTCCTAAATGAACATTATCAGATTCTACTACTGAGAACAACATTAACACTGTTTGTTAGTGATTAGGAGCACCGAGAACAGAGAATAAAGTAGATATATGAAATATTTTGGATGAAAAGCTGTTTGATTATGCAGACACCTAAATGCATACATCTGCCTGGATAAATGGGAAAACCTCACACTATTAACAAGTGTTGTCTGAAAACGAAGTTAAAAATGTCATTTTATTAGGACAGTTAGAAATCCATCCACTGTAGAAATTTACTGAAATTTATTACTTCTGATGAACTTAAGAATATTAAGAAAATAGGAAGGAATAAGTCAGAGAGTACATATTTTTAAGTCAGCTATGTAGTAAGGTTTTTTGACTGGATGTTCTTCTGTGTAAGACTTAGTATTCAGTAATTAATAAAGAAAAAAATTGTGTCAGAATTTTCTTTCATAGAATGCATTGGGCTGGAAGGGGCCTTTTAAAGTTCATCTAGTGCAACCCCCCTGCAGTGAGCAGGGACATCTTTAACTAGATCAGGTTGCTCAGAGCCCCATCAAGCCTGACCTTGAATGTCTCCAGGGATGGAGCCTCCACCACCTCTCTTGGCCACATGTTCCAGTGTTTCACCACCCTCATTGTAAAGAACTTTTCCACAACATCTAATCCAAAAATCTACATTGCTTTGGCTTAAAACCCCTTGGTCTGCCACTACACATCCTTATAAACAGTCCCTCCCCAGCTTTCCTGTAGGCCCCCTTCAGGTACTGGAAGGCCACTATAAGGTCTCCCTGGAGCCTTCTCCAGGCTGAACAACTCCAGCTCTCTCAGCCTGTCCTCGTAGGAGAGGTGCTCTAGCCCTCTATCATCTTTGTGGCCCTCCTCTGGACCTGCTCCAATATGTCCACATCCTTCTTGTGCTGAGGCCTCAAGAGCTGGACACAGTACTCCAGACAAGGTCTCACCAGAGCAGAGCAGAGGGGCAGAATCACCTCTCTCAATTTTCTGGCCACACTTCTTTTGATGTGGCCCAGGATACGATTGGCCTTCTGGGCTGCAAGCACACATTGTTGGCTCTTGTCCAGCTTATCATCCACCAGTACCCTCAAGTCCTTTTCCTCAGGACTGCTTTCTAGCACATTATCTCCCACCCTGTGTTGATAACGAGGATTGCCCTGGACCAGGTGCAGGACCTTGTACTTGGCCTTGTTCAATCTCATGAGTGTTTCTACGAATACAAAATCTTAGGCTAGAATTCCAGTTAACTTCCAATTTCTCTAATCTATAAATTTAAATAGTAACCTAAATGTATTTTAATAAAATAGTTTAATGTAAATATAAACTTATATTTTACAGTTTACAGGTTTTGACAGTCTGCAACATGCGGATGCTGATGGTTAATTATAATCATGGTTCTATTTGACTAGGAAAATATATATGGGATGATCTACCATCAAGAGTATCTTAAATCAGCTAGTCAATGGATGCTCCATGCAGACACACTTATTACACCGTACTGATAATTGATATTAGACCTGAGCAAAACAGTCATCTGCCGGACAGCCTTGGCTTGTAATGCTTCCTGAGCAGTTCAGGAGGTGAGGGAAGTGATTCCAAATCTTCATTCCCCGTACTAACGTCTTCCACTCCTGCAGCAAAGCAGATGCAGGCACCAGTTATTTCACGTGCTGAGGAGCGAGTCCGTTGCCTCGGTGCAGTCTGTGCAAGTCTGATCAGATGCTGTTCTTCTGGAGGCCAGGAGAGGGAAAATGACAGAGAAGCAGAAAGGTCCCATTGACTGGAGCTTCATCAGTGCATCAGTATGGAGAACAACCAATTTAAATAAGATGCCATAGATATGTAAGTTACTAAAAGTCAGTACGTACCCAAATTTAGCCTTCATACTGATTCTCTTATGTCCCTTTCTGCTGGCTCGTATGGTCATCCCACAGCCTATTTGGAAAGTCATTCAACCTAAACGCTCTCTATTACATGAGATGCAAAGCAAGTTTGAACTTGGCTTTTGGCAAATACAGTATTACATTCTCAGGAAAAATGCCACTGTATAGCCAAGTATCACTATACTTGTTAAAGATTCCTTTTAAAGCTTTTTGTGTATTCATTCTTCTGGTATTATCCTATTTCTTTTTATCTGGATTTCACTGATTTTTTTTTGTCATTTCAAGCAAGCCAGAAGCAGAACAAGAAGAAAATTCACTCAAGGCTCAGGCTTGAACTCATTTTGCAGTTAGGGATTTATTGCAAGGATTTTGGATTTATCCAGCTTGACACTAAACACGTAAATGTCTCTAGCCCTATTTCTTCCTTGTAGTGTGACAAACAGAAATTCTTCCCCAAAATAAAAACTCTGAGGCATTCAAGGTTGCTGCTATGTTTTCCCAGAACTCTGCTCTGTGACTAACTTTTTGGCCAGTAAAGTCCTCTTTGTTTCTCTTCTTTGTGAGCTTAATATCCTTTATAAGTGAAGGGCCTAAATGGCTTTAGTTGCCTCAATTAGTTCCCAGGTAATCAATGCTTTCCTGAGCTATTTCTCTATCCTCTTCCTAAGTGGTTCACTGGAAATATGTGGCATGATCTGGAGGTTACCAAAGGCTCTTCACTGGCTATGGGGTAAATACTACCCAGAGATTTAGATTAAGGTTCTGAAATAAATTAAAGAGTACAATTGCATAATCAGGAAGATAAGACTTTTTTTTTGCTACATTTATTTATGCCAGTTTTTTGATTTGTAAAAAACTAATTGGGGGACCAATTCTCTTCACAGATTTTCCAGGATAAACTGACTTTACAGGAATCAAGATGAGATCAATACATGAGACAAGAATTGGCTCTTATTCTCCAGTTTGAATATATTCCTGTTGGTGAGTATGTGACTTTGCAGGTTTTTTTTGGTACTGCTCTAGTATAATCGAGATAAGTCATTTGATGGAGTGGGACTCATTGGTTATGAGTAGTGTTAGGGTCTATTTTCCTGTTGCAGTCATCAACAGCAAGTTCAAACATGATCTGACTAACCAGTCTAGAAAGTGTGTACATGAATGCCTGGTGAAATGGGGAAAATGTTCCCCCTGCATGTTGTGAAGCAAATTTATAGAAGCTACTGCAAATGGAGCAGTTCCTAGGAGATGTAGCTCTGTTATCTGTGTTTAGGGAATGCTGGTAAATGCCAGCAGTCTCTCTCCCAAAGAGATCTGAGTGAGAATCAGTTTTCCTACCCCCAAAGTATAGTTGTAATTTTTTTTTAAATGAAGAAATTAATAAAATTATGATCTTGCAGTGCCTCATAAGGTTTTAGAAATTTGCAAGGTTTATCCTCCTTCCTTGTTCAACTCTTAAGCAGATCCCACATGAAGCCTAGGTGAATTTCTCACCTGAGATACTTTTCAGTGGAAAACTACTAAGCTTTACCCATGTTCTTTTCAACATTTGTGCATTCCTCTATTCCACTTCTGTGTACAGAGATGCACAGGGAATTTGTGTATTATCAGTGCATGAGAAAATTCTTCCCTTTCTTAGCCCAGATTCCCTTTTCCTGAGAGTCAGCTTTGGAAGTTTCTTTTCCTTCCAAAGTCTTCTTTCACGAGGTGACAGTCTGCCTTTGGAATAATGTAGTTTTGGATGGAAAGCAACAGACTGACGCTGAAAGTTTAGAGATGCATTATTTCTCCATTAAGGGAAAAATAAGAGACAAAAAAGAAGAAACTATAGAGCAGCTATAGAGTGTCAATAGTCAATGCGTAGAGGGCTCAGAAGCACTAGTTTTCTATTGTGTTTATGAGGCCAGAAGGTTTTAAGATACTAAATGATAAAGTAATTTTGAAATCATATATTTCCTGGCAGCTGATGACTGGACATTGGATCTGAAACCCTGTCAAAGGGCTCATCATTTTACTTCTTCTGTCATTAGCTGCTAAAAAGAGATGAAAACTCTATTTTAAATCACAGATATCTAAAGATATGGAGGAAAATAATTACTTTTAAATATTTTACTTTTATTATGAAATTAGAATTGTGTTCTTCATTCAAAGCTCTGGTCTGCATTATTGCCTTTGTTTCTTATTATATTGCCCATTGGAAGAAGCAGGCATCATGCTTCTGTCAGTGAAGTTCTCTGAACCAGTTCCCCCAAGATTTTACCAGCATCTGATTTACTGCATTTAGTGATCCTCTGTAGGAAAAAATGGATGAAGTGCTTTATAGTTGTAACTTAGCTTCACTTCTCTCTGCCTTTAAAGCTCTAATCCCTTTTTATCTAGGGACAGAGACCAACAAACCAACCACAGTTCAGAAGAGATTTTCCAGACAAATGAAATCTCTCAGAACTGTTTAAACCAAGGCCTCAAATGAAGATGATTTTTTATCGTGAAGCAGAGGGCCAAATCCCTAGCACAGGGAATTCAGCATAGTACTACTGACTTCATTCAAAATCAGTAAAACTCTCCTCATTTGTGTTAAATAAGGGTCTGACCCAAGGCTTTCTGTGGAGAACTGATGGTCTGCCTGTGCATGTTTAAGTTTTGCAGGGTGTCTCTGGAGTGTTTCCTGATTAAGGTAGTAATTTTCCCAAAAGGATGTTTTCTAGTAGCAGCTGTATTAGTAAGCAAATAAATGGACCAAGAACCATTCTGTGGTAGTAAATTGTACATAGTCTTCTCCTTTCACTTAGAGGCTTCATGAATCCAACCTGTTGGAAATAGTCCCTTGCCCACACTGTTCCGTTGGTGCTACCTGGACAAATGTGTTGGACTGTCCTGGTTGGTGCAGGTCAAAGCTGTTTTAGGGACCATGCCAAGAATTCAGTAGTATGAGCGGTTGCCTACAGGAGCTTTTGTCTGTAACCTTTTAGAAGTTGCTTTTAGACCTAGTGCCTTTCATTTTTTTGTGTCGTTTAATTGCAAAAGTTATTTTTTTTAGCCTTAGAATTAATATTTGTGCAAGCTGGGTCCTGCTGATTTCAGAATTGTTCCAGAAATTTGCTGTCTCTTGGACCGAACTGCTTTGAAGGTTGAGCTAGCTAAAGCTGTATTAAATTATTGACACTGATAGATAAGTTCGGTACTGTCTTCTGATAAAAGTTTATTCTGGAAAATCAGGAAGATCCTACAGGCACTACAGAAACTGTGTTTATAAGTCTTCTTAAGGTCTTTCTTGCTCACTGTGTGGCCCCATCATTATGTTAATAATGCAGCCCTTAACACTATAGTTATAGTCAAAGTTCTGTGCAGAAACGGTGAGCTTTGATCCATACACTGAAAACCACTGTGAGAAATTAAATCAGGAAAATTAGTAAGCTTTGCCAATATCACTTTCCATTTCTGTATGGCCTATATATCTGCAGTTTCTGTAAACACTGTGAGTTATGTATCAGGAGAAATGATCAGCCACAACAAATGTATGTATTTCAATCTGGAAAGGAAGGAAAAAACCAAGCGTTGTCAGGTTATGCTGTATAGTAGTTGTTCTTCATGTTAAATATTTTGCAGTTCTGTAAAAGCACCTGAATTTACCTGCTCAGGGCAGACTACAAAACAAGTTGCTAGATTCTATTTTTCTGAAAGAATTGCATTTAGGATGTGGTGCTGTAATAAAAGATGCTATCCTTCCACAGGCATGCAATCAAGTGCATATAGGCAACTGCAATCCAGCCTATGTGACAGCAGGTCTGTCAGAAATTTACTGCCTTTGATGCAAAACTTTATGGAATAGATGAGTGTGGGTTTGGTTCTGTATGTTTGCTTGTTTTATTTTGTTGGGGTTTTTTTTCCTTTAGTTGAATACCGCTCAGTTGCTGGTAGTTTTGTTATTAGCCAGCTAATACTGAAATTGTTGCTTTCATTAAGTCGGTATGGAGCTTGACTCCCACTGCTCTTTCAACTGCCATTAGCAACTATTTAATTGAAGCTCTTTATACAGTGTCTGCTACTCTGGCTGGGATATACTCTGATTTTGAAAGAAAATTGCAGCTGTTGCATTTGGGCCATTTACATCTGTAGCAGAAGGTCACCTACTAGTTATGAGTGAAATGGTGACACCTGAGGGATTATGATTTTCTATTTATTCATTAATTTATGTTTTTAATGTAGAAAATCCAGTTCAGTATGCCAAGAGCTACAACTACAAATAATTGGTGCTCTTCTAACTTCTCTGTCACACCTATGCTGAGCACATAACCACCCTATACGTTAATATTATCATAATGTTTCCTGACGTGCTGAAAGTCTTCTATTTTTGCAGTAATATTTCCCAAACCAATCGATTCTGGATAGTGGGGAGCAGACTGATGTTTCTTTTATACTGGTACCCACCAGGAGTTATAATCTAGGGACCTCTTTTAGCTTTTCTGCACAGTCTGACCCGGCAATTATTTACTGCATGCTGAGCAGAGTATGTTCTGCATACAGCTTAGCCAAAAAAGGCTGGGTAGAGCACTCACTATGGATGCAGATGATATAAATCCCGTTCCTTTCTACCCTTCCACTCACCTTGAGAGCATTTGAATGCATCTTTTCCAGGAGAATGATTTAACCATGAGAGTCTCTTTGGGTCTACCTCTCAGATTTCTTAAATCTATTTCACTTGTACAACAAACTTTTCATCTGAGACAGGAATATTTCTTTCACCTGTCTAAGCTCTAAAACTTAGAGTCAATCTCTTTTCTGACTATGTTTTAAGTATTCATTCAAGGAGAAACATTTTCCAGAGGGCAAGGAAGGCGTATATCCATACTGTTTTCTTTTGGGTGGGCAGAGATATCAGCTTAGATTTATCTGACCAGAGAGGAATTTGAATGTATCTCAGCTGAAGAGGAGCTATTGGATTACTCAACTGGATAAAAGGAGGAGAGCATAATGCTGCAGAGAACCTCTGGGAAATGACTGACTTAGATGTGTTTTTAGCATTTTGTCACTGTTAGGATGTGAACCCTGAGTGGCTGCTCTCTTCAGTCCTTATTAATGCAATAAGAGTGTAGTGATCACCCTTGAAACACTGTGAATGAAAGGGAAAGATGTTCTTAGCTTACTGATAGCTGCTGTGTGTGAGCATTGCTCTAAAAGCATTAAGAGATGTCTTTATTGCTAATATTAATGCTATTAGCTAATGGAGAATGCATTTAACACTGTCAAAACAAGCAGGGATACCAGTTCTCCCATTTATTTTCTTGTGAGTTCCTCAGCACACCTATGTTACAATCATTGGGAGATTACTTCATAATTTTATTATGTAAACTTTATATAAGCAAAATTTTCCTAAATAAATGTCTATTTTAATGAATTTTTGGATATCACAAATGTATCAACACTGAAATAGGACAGATATTTTTGTAGTTTTGTTTATTTCTTGCTACTTCCTAGGTTACCTGCTCATTGCCTACTCATATGGCAAGTCTAGTCTTTTGGAAAAATTAAGAAGTTATATCCAATAATGCATTACATTCTCTGCATCTCACACCGCATTAGAAAAGAAGTCAACAATGTAACAATGAGACCTATTTATCCTTTGACAATATTTCTTCATTGGGGCAACATCTTCCGAAGTTGGTTAGGACTGCTAGAAGAGGGAGTTCTCCAAGGCCTGTTGGGACTTCTTGTTTTGAGAACATTTTAATGTCTGATACTAGAATTACTGTTTAATTAGATGCAGAAAACATATGCCTTTGCCTATGCATAAGTATTGTTCTGTGGATATAAAACAGGAGGTATTTTGCCATTACCATAAAGCATTGTTGTGCACAGTGCAGCTGCACAGCTCCTGCATCCACATGCATGTTCAGAGAACTGAGATGTGACTTGGATGTGAGAAGGTGAAGAGTGCAGCTTTCTTAGCATTCTTGCTAAATCTGCTTCAGCTCCACTAAGTGATATCTAATTCCGTATTATCAGCCTCTTCGATCTTTTTAATTTCCCAGATGCATGTATCAGAGTGCACCTGGAGTTGCTGATTAAGTCTTTTTTTGTACTTAGCCTAAGCAGGCCTCCTTCTCATGTGAATTGTTTTAACAGCCTCTACCAAGCCATGTTTTATCAAAGAGGTGAACCATGTTTCTTCAGTATGTTTGGAATCTAAGGATATACCGTCAATCTTTGTTTGTTAATAAAATTATTTGAAAAATGAATCTACTTACTTCTGGAAGTAAATGCAAATGCCCAACTTTGTTTCTCTGAGCCCATATAGTATTTTACCTAATCTTCACAGCTGTTTTGCTTTGAATAAATATTTTCCTGAACTGATTTGGGTTTTTTTTTCCTTTTCTTATTTTTCTGTCAATATTGCAGCAGTTGCACCATATTAGTTTGAAATGTAAGATATAGCCTGTTCAGTTCACCATTGAATACTGTATGTTTTTCGCTGCATATTTTATCTCTTTATAAGTGAAATCATCATGTAATGTACACTGATCGCAGCAATGCTATCTCCAGATTCTCTGGGCAGCCACTGTGATATCGGGAAAGTTATGATACTTCCACCAGTCCTCCTCTCTGCTGTTCATAGTTTCCAGCTATTGTTTGTTATTGTGCTCCTGTTCTCTCTTATGAATAAATACCATTCTCCCTGTCCCTACTTGTGCACTATTTTTATATTATGAGAACACTCCTGTTGCTATTTCAGTTCTGTTTGGCTCATCTTCCTTGTATTGAGGCCACCTGATACAGGGCTTGTGCTTTGGGAATGGGAAGTAAAAACGCCTGTGCTTGAATCTGAGTGACAGTGTCTCTTGCCAGAAGCAGACTCCTTTTATGTGTGCAACTGTTCTTTCTCTTATTAGTTCTCTTTTGAAGCCCACATTCAGCAAACCTATCAACTGCTGCCAGAAAAGCTTCATTCTTTACCTTTATTCCTAGCATTTTATTATAACAAGTGATCCTGCCTGAAACTGTTTCTTGAAGGAAGTCAGAAGGAATAATAGGCTACTCCAACTTTTGAGACATGCTTTTCTGTCACTGTTAAGTTAGACACAATAACTAGAAAGAAGCCAACAGCTGCACCTTAAATAGTCTGGTAACAGTTTGCTTCTTAATTAAATTAGAGCTCAGTCAGCAGCTTGCCAATGACAGTTGTTCTACTTGAATCGGTTTTCCGGAACCAATGATGAGTCCCCTAGAAAGTTTGTCTAAGTTATTACATTTTCATAATTAGTCTAAAAATATATAATATAATTAATATACTATAATATAATATAAACTAAGAAAGGAAATTGTGACATTTATTGTGCCAAACTGGTTTATCTGAATGAAAGATATTAAAATCCAGGAGGGAAGCTAACTTGTTCTGACACTAGCACACAGGAGAACGCTATATAGCCCTGATGGTATGTAACCTTATCATCTTATTTAAATCTGGATCATTAACATTCTTTGCACTTCAGAAGATAACTGGCTTATGCTGGTATAGCATGTTGTATCTAGAGGAAAATTGGTCTCCTGTGAAATGGCAAAAACTGATTAATATCCAATATTGTAGCTTCTGAAAACAACTGTGCTACCTAGTTAACAATTTTACCCATACCAAAACCACATAGAGATACATATTGAAAAGCAATTATGTAAGTGAAAAATGGGTTTTAAAAAAAATTATTTTAATCTAAAATTTATTTTTAAGAAAAAAATTGTCAGTTATTGTCCAGATTTTTAAAATGACTAATGGAAAAGGAAAGATTAAAAGGTCTGTATTTTTAAAAAACTTTTGATTGACAGTATATATTAAAGCATTGTTTTGAAAAAATGTTTCTTAAATAGTTTTCATGAACAATTGTTCTTCTAGGTTTGTTTCTTGCTTTGGAATTAAAGAAATAGAACCAAATCCATGAGATTCTTCATAAATTATGTTCCCCAGAATGATATTTTTGAATGAACCTAACACTTAATGTTTTAAATAAATCTTGTCTTTGCAAGAAACACCAGTCTAGTCTCTTACCTACTGAACTCAGAGGCAGTATATTACTCATGGAGTCATATAGTAATTCAAGAGGGAAGAAGTCCCTGAAGGTTATCTGGTCAAGATCCTCTTCAGAGTGGAACTAACTTCAAAGTTAGATTAGACCTTAAAGGACACAGCTTTTCTAGGAAGACTTTAGACAGGATCTATATATCTGTGATAGTCTGTATAAGTGTGCTTTTTACATATATGTTGGAGCTCAAAATATGACTTAACATCAGGAAGGAATGTGAAGTTAGCGCTCACAGTTTGGGACGGTTTCCTGAGCGTTCTTCAGTTGTGAAAGAGCTTTCAGTTTGGATCTCTGAAAAAAAAAAAAGTTTTGCAGCTCACTATCCAAATAACTACTCATTTAAATGTAGTTCATATTCCTAAAAAATACAAATTTTTAGTTCTTTTCCTTGGGTTCAGTTATGAAGCCTGCTGCACATGTGTGGGTGAAGATCATAAATATAGAATCATAGAATGTGCTGGGTTGGAGGGGACCTTTCGAGGTCATCTAGTCCAGCCTCTCTGCAGTGAGCAGGGACATCTTTAAAGGATGTCAGATTCTGCATGTGAGCATAATGGAGAAGGGAAGAAGTTACAGCTGTTGAGGAACTTTGCCATTCATGAGGGTTGAATGAGAAGTAGGAGTGTGGAGTCAGGGTTGTGTAACTGTCAGGAGCACTGGCACAGAAGTATGGAGGGAGCACAATCCGTTTCAAACCTGTTTACTGAGAGAGCAACAAATAAGATGGGTATTACACAGTCTTCCTCTGAGTGACCTCTGTGGGTACACCCACCTCCCTCCCCCAGCAATCAGCTTTTGCATGCACTGTTATGACTCAAGCCCCCACAAAATACTCCCAGAAAATATATGTACGTACAAATAAATAAACTGATATGGTCTTGAATGTACCTTATAGAAAGACAGGGAAGAATTTAAAGCTGTCATAATCATTATGCCGTCTGCATCTTAATTAGATATTTACTTTTGAATCTCATCTAAAGATTCAAAAGCAAGTCCCAGAGCATGTCCTATTCATGTTGCAGTTCCTCAGCTCATGTAGTCTAAAAGCCTCTCATACCACTTGACTTGTAGGTTGATATACATATAATTGAGGATTTAGTTTGAGGCTCTGAGAACCTACTCATTGGCACATGTCTGAAGCTGCCTTTTTACGCATAAGGATGTTATTTGTCATTTAATGACCTTTTTAAATTAGCAAATATATACATAACTTTGGAGATATTTTGTGAAATTAAATGGAAAAGCAGCTACAGCAATAAGGATAAAAATCCACACACTTTGGGTGCCTTAGTTTGTCAAAAGCACTTGAACTGTTGAGTGAATCTAATGGAATTCAGTGAAACTGCAAGCATATTTTCAGTCCATTGAAAATGACTGTCAATTCAAGGTTACTTCATGAAACTGAATCATAAGCAAAGATTACTTAGTGAAGATGAAACAGGTAAAGCAATAAAACAAATGAGCAAATGGGTATTAACAAATTAGAAACTGGAACTATAGAAAAATGTTAAAAGAGATTTGTGCCAATATTTTTTTTCTTATAGGGTTTTCTTTGACCATCAATGGCATATCTATCTGTTCACTACGTAGAAAAATTATCTATTGACTTTGGTAGCACTATTTCAATTCATGCAGGCAACCATTTCCACTTGAAAAACTCATAAATATCTTTCATGAGTGTTTTCTTACACAAATGCAATTGCAAACCTATTCCTTTCTCCATACATTTTTCACTTAAATCCCATTTTCAAGTATTATTTTGATCTAGCATTAAAAAAAGAATAAATTTAGTAATTCATAAGCTTATGTGGTTATATTTCCTTCTACATATATTCTTATGAAAGACAAATTTGTCATTAATTTTTCTTCATTTCTTCTCTTCGATTGGCATATGAAGCACAAGATGCTTATAAAATTACAATTATCTACTCAGAAAGAAGGGTTATTTATCAAGTACAGAATTACTGAAAAAACAAAGACATTAGTCTCTTTCTCCTTTTTGTTTTCTATGACCGTTTTTTTCTGTTCCAGTTCTCTAGCTAGAACTGGGTTGCTGTGTAGGCAATTGCAATTCCATCACGTCTTTCCTTTGCACAGATTGTAAGATTAACTATTGATTTGGCGTATATACAGAACCCCAAATTATAAATGCATACTGGATTTGCTAAAAGAAAACAGTGCCAGATTAAGCTCATAAAAATATTTAGCTAGATAATTTTCAAGATAAAGGAAATAAAGTATATTTCCTGTAAAGCAAGTGCATCACACAATAATTCTACTGAAATTGTATCACTTGGAAAATTATTAGTTTAGAAGCAGAATGTAAATAGTAAAGGAGTAACGGAGTAACCACTAGGTTAACAGCTGGACTCAGTCTTAAATGTGTTTTCCAACTGAAACAATTCTATGACTCTGTGACTGGTAGAGTGATCAGGTACCAAAAACTAGACACAAACAGAGCAAGATAGATGGAGACTGCCAGTGAAAGTCTCTCATATTAGTTGTGGGCACAACATGAGTTAATATTTCCACTTCTGACCTTGGAAAAATAAGTACAGAATTCTCTGATAACCATGTTATTGAGAAGATAATGTAAATAGGTGGAATGCCATATGCAGGGACAAAAAAAATTAAAAAAAAGGTGCCTATAATAAAAATGTTTTCAAGTGTAACAGCACAGACTGCATGGGACTAAATGAGTAATAAAACCAAACAACCTTTCTTTTACAAGGCAGAAAATCATTTTCATATCATCGATCAACGAGCTGAAATAACCAAGCACAAATCTGAATTATCTTCTAAGAGGAATGGTAAGTCCATCTTTTCCTTTCCATCCATATACCCTGTCTAGGGTATGTCATATCCCTAGAGAGGATATCCTGGGTATAGTCAGGCAGACACTCCTGGAAGATGAAAAGTAAAAGATTAAATTTCCTTTATTTATGGAAGATCTAGAATATCATTCTCTTTTCCTGTGTGTTTTGAGTGTCTACACAAACATAGGCACTTTTGATGGCCTTTTAAAACAATACTGCACAGTGTATATAGGGGAGGCCAAATTCTGGACCCTGACTCCAGACTTGAAAGACAAGTATTATTCAGCTTGTCCCATGGGCCAGCAGTATCTGGTCCCCTGCTCAAACAGGAGTTTTCATTAAATGAATTTACATTCACTTTTAATGTGCCAGCATAGGTTACGTATATCCTCCTTGTTACAGTGAGATACTGTGCTTCAGATTAGGCTCTAGAAAATTGTTCAGACATAGCAGATTCTGAAGTGCCTTTCAGGAGCTGTATGTAATTGTGCAAGTTCTCCTAGTCTGTTTTGAAGAAACTAGACCAGGTGAGAGTAAAATGAAGACAGCATTTTAAGTTAATATTTTTCTCTTGCAAGAGATAGATTCAGAAGCTCACAAGGACCACAGTTGCATGATACAGAAGCTTTGGCAATAACAGAATTTTATGGCATTTCTACCTCACTACCTCTTGCCATTTAATCCAAGCCTTGCCCCAGGCTTTTTGCTCAGGCCTGTTTGTAACCCCGATCATTTCCGTGATCTAGTTCTCACTACTGTATTGGTCTGGATTACAAGCAACCCTGCAATACAAGTGAAATAAAACCTGTTCTTTTGTTTGTATTCTGACTCTGGTTTATGACGAGTTCAGAGCAAAACCTTAAAAGCAGCTGAGCTGGCACAACAAGAAGGGTAGGCTGGTATGACATGGAAGTGGGAACAATTTACAGCATCACAGAATGGCTGAGGCTGGGAGAGGCATCTGGAGGTCATCTGCTCCATCACCCTGCTTAAGCAGGGCTGCATAAAAACAGTTTTTCAGGACCATGTCCAGACAGATTTTGAACATCTCCACAGTCCCTAATCATTCCAGTGATTAGTTACCCTCACAGTAAACAATTTTAAGCTTCACTGACATTAAATATTTTCTGTGATGTTAGTCTGCTCTACATTAGAGCTATGAAACTCTTCTAGAAGTTCAGAACTAGCACCCAGCTCATGTCATACCATGAGAGACTTCAAGCTCCTGTGTCTGTGTAATACTGCCTATGTCAGTCTGCCTGGATGGATCTATACTGGTCAGTTGCAGTAGGCTTTGGAATTCCTCAGAACGTAGGAACATGATTGTGCCTGAGAGGCAACTCTCAGCAGACTTCCTAAAAAAAATCTTGTCCTGTTTCGTCTATTGATGTCCCCCAACAACTCTCTGACATGGTCTCAGTCAGAGCAGCTCAAGATAGTATCCGATGAACAGTTTGCCTTCAGCTACCCAGTCTTGGCAATTTCTTGGTGAAGATGCCAGCCATTCTGTGAATGATCTTGGTGCCTTCAATCTTCTCAGGCTAGTATAGCTTGTGTTTGCAGGATGTCGGAATGTGTGCTCAGCACTGAGGTTTAGTGCATCAAGCTGCTTTACACATCCTTGGCTCCAGCCTCAGTATGTGATGCATGTTAGGGTGATGGGGCAGGCAAGAACACCAGAACCATCTCTTTGCTTCCTCTCTTGGTTTCTTGGGAATATTTTCATTAACTCTTTCATTTTAGAACTTTTCCAGAACTTGAATTCTGTTTGTGGATTTGACTTTCTGATTGTTAGCCCTCTGGGCACGAAAATCACTTTCATTTAATATTTTAAATATCTACATCAGAGAAGATGATGTTGTAACTCAGACACATGATAAATAAATGAATAGGCTTGCTTAATTTTAGCTGAAATGCAAGTTTTCAATATGTTTTTAGCCTTCAAAGAACATTCCACAATTTAGGATCAAAAAAACCTCTGAGCAGACATTTTTGACTGAAAACTGCAATTGCTATCTGTATTTCCAATACAGATCTATTTCAGAGTGAGAATGAGAAAATAGACTTTTTGAAACCTCAGTATTTATTTTTAATTTCACCTGCATTTGAGACCTCCTACTGGCTTACTTCTTTGTGTTTTTCTCAATTTATATTCATTGCAAAACTGATTTTAGGAGAGAATCAATTGCTATGTTTCGAATGCTGATAAGGTTCTGATCTTTAGCTATATGCCTCCTTAGCACAGTTACCTTTATGCTGTAAATATATATAACTCAAGAATGTACATTAGTAAAACAAGGTGCTTCTGTTTTATTAAAACAAGGACGTCTGTATTTATTGCTCTCATAAGATCTGCAGGACACTGTAAAGAGTTTGAAGTTATAGTACCAAAACACAAAAGTGTTGTTTTGTGAAGATCTTTAAAACAAAAGTCAAGAACTAGATTAAACTAATGTTTATATTCAGAAAATTCTCTCTGTGTTCCTTTTAGCGTGGTTTTTCAATTGAAAGTACAAATGGTTAATCATATAAATCTGTTCGATCATAACCTACTGAAGCAAGAAATGGCAGCCTTCAGCTGCTTCTTTTATTCATATCTTTCAGCTGTCTTTCTACCACAGACATTTTTGAAACTTTCTCTTGAAAGCCTATATTATTTTCCTGCATTTTTAATCTTCTCTATGTTGTGCTATTTACACTTTTTATCATGTACTCTTGAGTTCCAAAATAAATTAAATTCTCCCATACTTCTCTTGTCACTAACTTATTCTGTTCAGCCAATTATTATATGATAACTTCCAATGCAGTGATTCATCCAAAGCAGCACGACACGTAGACATAGAGATACCAGACTGCTGTCTGTTTTTTCTTAGTGAAATTAACTATTGATTGTGGTTGGCTTTGTCCTTTATTTCTCTTTCTTACTTCAATAGCAAGGAAATGTAAGATGCATATTTATTGACTGGCTGATTATAGGCTTGTGTGTAGCACTCTTTTAAAAAAATATTAGTTTTCCTAAAAATGTTTGTGCCATGAAATGACAGCTACGTAGGTAAATTAGGAACTGTCCTTTTAAAAATATGAATGTACACAGTATTTTCACAACTAAACCAGAAAACGTGGCATGATTTATGAAACAAGGAACTGTACATACATGAAAACTGAATCTAACAACCATATGTGTTTCTCCAGATCGTGTTCAAATCAGTTCTATTTTCTGTGGGCCTAAATTCTTAGGAAGGACTTCCTTTAAAATGCATTTTATGCATAGCGGAAGCAAAAGAGAGACAAATATTCTGTCTGAACAATTTTCAATACAGAATACCGTGTTCATGCAAGTCTTAGAACTAGCACATTTGAATGAAGATTTGAAATCCTGTAATAAAGATCATCCTTTGTGATCTCATGAAAGAATAGCACACTTTCATATGAATTTGATGCTTATGGAAATTACAAAATGGACTGGTACAGAAGTAAAACTCTCATTTATTTTCTCTGACTATGTACAGAAAGTCAGAGGAAGTAGAGGAGTCACCCCCCTGAAGCAACAGAAAGATTAAGAAAGATTTCCAAATACTTTATTTCTCCATGTCTGAAAAATTAGCCATGGGCTGGTTTTTTCTGTGCAGATAGTTAGTTAATAGGGGCATTTAGCTATCAGAAATTCAAATGAGAACTGTGTCAGAAAATGGAGTCCATGGGTTTGCACATGTTGTCAAGCAAAACTTCATCAGCTACTGGCCTTTCCCTTTTGACCACTCTGCAGTGCCTGAAGGAGGGAAGCTCTGTAGTCACTTCTCTGGTGCCCAGATAATACAGTCATGCTACAAAGAACAGTAATAATATATGTTCAGCTAGGAAAACATGCTAAAATCTCACAATCACTTCTTCAAATCCCTCAAAAGCCACAAAATGTTTCGTTGCTCTGCTGAAGATATGGGTTTTGGTTATGCAGCTTTCAGTTCTTTGAGATCCGTTACATTTATACCACTTTCCTCTATTTGCAACATTGTAGATGGGTAGGGTAAAACATACCTTCAAGTATTATTATCTATGCTTTCCAGAAATATTGTAATTACTTACCTGTTCACTAAATAGATAAGACTGCTTTGACTGTCTAGCCCTTAAAGGCCTAAGGAGAAGCAGAGAAAATATTCCCCTCCTTTCATCTAGACACATTCCTTCATAACAATAAAAATACCTGCTTGATTGTCAAATACAGCACTGAAATATTTACATTATTGAAAAGAAAATTCAGCATGAAGAAGTCAGCTGCAAAGAAACATGTTGGAAGAAGAAAGCAAAAGGACCATTGATATAACTAAGCAAATAAGCACGTCTTAAGACATGTTGATGACCAAATGACAGTGAAGAGAAAGAATAAAATGGACTTGAATACCAAAACACTTTTATCACATGTATATGCCATTCTACAAGTTTCATGACTTTCCTGCCCCACGGGAAATATGTCACAGTATCTCCTTGACTGTCAGCTGGGTGCCATCAGCACTGACCTTCCTACTCTGTGATTCTTGACACCTTCATGACTTTTCCATGTTGTTTAGATTCATGGTCCTCCATTCCTATAACTGAGTGACTCTTTTTCCCTGTAGGGTTACTAGAAGTTCATATGGTAACACTGTTGTTCAATAGCCCTAAGTTATGCTAATTGCCACATTCATAGAAATATTCAGATGAACTAAAGTGCAGCTAAAGTTGTAAAGAGTTTATTTGGATGGAGAAGGCTCTAATGCCACAGGTCTGTCTGGAGATATCTGGGGAAAAATCTGATATATTCAGACAATATGAAGAATAGGAGAATGGATATGCAGCAAAACAGTATCTCAGTGTAATAATCCTCTTTTGTTAGCAATTGATCTAAATATTTTGCATCTATAATTAACAAAATGTCGCTTCAGAATGAATTTGTCTATTCACTTGGGTTTTTGTCATGGTTTGAGCTAAACAGAACAAATTCTGTTTAGTGATTTTACTTTTCAGCTCAGTCTCCTCTAAGAGATTGCACTTTCTGAATTAACAGCAAGTTTTTGCAGATGGTGTCTGTTACTAGAAGTGATAACACCTGATGTTTACAGTAAATACCAGGGACTGGTATGCAGAAAGACTCTTGCTTATACTTGGTCCCATAGTGACCAAGGTCACTGCTGGATCTTTTGAGCCACACTGGAGGTGCTCAGAAGCAAAAGATGTCACATGGTTGCATCTCCAGTGAATAACAGTTAGGACAAGTGGCTAATACAAGTGTTCCATTCCATATGCATCACATTTAGTATAAAGCTGGGGTTAAGCGCTCTTCTTTGATGACTAGCATCCGAGGAAGACTCTGATCTTCTGCCTTTGCTCCCAATCCTGAGTTCCCAAATCCAGCTCCTGTACCCGGCTCCCCTCTGCTTCTGAGCCTGAGGCATCCTCAGTGCTGCCTGATAGTAATCCCTCAGTGGGGATTACTATCAAGGTAAGAATTTGAGTTTAATATGGGTTCTCTATATTTTTGTATATATCTAATTATTTTATTATTTCTATTTTTTTTGAGAAAGATTCTAAAAAAGAAAGATGTCTCAAACAGCTGGAGTCTTTATTTCATATCACCACTTGCGCTTAATGCTTAAAGAAGATTGTCCATAGGAAGCCACAGAGATGGGAACAGGCCCTGCAGTGATGGACTGTTTCCAACTCCCCTTTTGTATGTTGTTGACTTCACATTCCATTCCTACTGCTGTCCAACCATAAAGCACCTTTTTGTCAATGTGATAAAGTCGAATCGCACATGCTGAAGGAAAGGTGAAACTATGGTCAGGCAAGTTATAAGGGTACCTGGGCACCAGAGACCACTAGAGACAACCAGAGGCCTCTAGGTGAACCCCCTGACTCATTTGGAGAATCTTCTAGAAGGTCCCACAGGGCCTGCATAGAGATTAATGCAGACTCCACCTGTAGGATGGGGTTAGTTTTGCCAAACTCTATAAAAGGTGAATTACCAAGTTAGAGGTAGCATGCACGCTCTGCCGTCCTGGATCCAAAACCACTGCTGGACGATGCTGGAACCCGGGGTGGTGATCTTTCTCCTTTCCTCTTTTTTTTAACTTTCTTCCCTCTCCTTTCTCTTTATTGTTCTGCTTCCTTTCAGTACCAAATAAGTTTTTACACTCCCACTCCTTGTTGCTCAATAACTCTTTCGCATTTTCTGAATGTTGGTATAGTTTCACTCATTTTCTCTGTGGGTATCCCAAACCTAAGTGAACCCAGGGGTCATGTTATTCAGGATGTGGCATTATTATTGTTTTATTAAAGCTGTTTTACTTTTCTTTTTCCAATCCATAAGTCTATCATCTGCCTCATTCCCTTTCCCTTCCAATTCGGAGAGGGCAAGGTGTTAGAGAGCATCTGTCAGCATTGAGTGACTGGCTCAGCCCTAACCTGTGCCAGTTTTTTAGGGCTGCATCCAGCTACCTGGTTTCACAGGCTGTATATTAATATGTTTGCACAGGGTTTCCTAGGCAGAAGCCTAGCAGCCCAGTTTTTGGACTTGTGCATTTTCTTTTTTGCTTCCTATTCTGACTTTCTGTTTTAGGAAGGTCACACTACCCATAAAACTAATGCATTGAAGGAAGAGAAAGAGACTGTATGATCTATGTTCATCAGCTGAACCAGAGCAAGACACTAGTGAATGGGAATTTGTAAATAAAATAGTTAAAACCCACATATGGTATAGCTACTGAGGACACAGACATTTTTAGGTTGTCTTGAGAAAAGTTAAAATGAGAGAAGTGTAAGCCCCATTTTTCTAATGCCAGTCTTTCAGTTTGTCTCCTCTCATGATTTAGTGAGGACACAGGTCTTTTAAGTTTCCATGATTCAGAGTCTGGACTCTTTCCTGAGGGTGACAAGACTAAGGATTGCAAAAGACTATAAAGATAGCTTAGACTATAGGACTTTTGACTGCTGGCAGATTTAAAATTAGGTCCTTGGGGTGAAAAGCACATCAGTAGACTTCATACTCTACTTCTTCACTGACTAAACTGGAATATAAAAGTATTGTACATGTGTTTCGTACGTGCACAGATATGATGTATCATGCCATGCACTGGAAACAAGGTAGTCAAAAATCTCAGTACAGCAAATAGTCTTCAGCAGTTTTTATAGACAACTCTCCAAGTACCTTAACATTAAGTTGCTTACATTACTTTAATTAAAAGAGTTTTAGGAGTGTATGCTTTCAGGAGCTTTAAATACACTTAATCTGCATACACTTAATCTGCATCATCGTTGTTAAACCTTAATCTATCCAATGAGATAATCCTCATGTACAAGCATTTCCTAAACAGAAGATTTTCTAGGACGATAAAGCTGGAGTAAAGAAATAAGTTATTCCCTTGAGATATAAAATGGAATTCCTGAACTTCTGTTGCTAGTCTTACATTCATGGCCATTAGGACTTCTTCTAAGGCTGAACAAGTGTATGGTTAGATTAAAACTATAGATTGGCTTTCATTCTGAAGAGTCTTAACACATTTAGTAATACACTATTTTACAACTTCAGTTTCTCTCTGTACTTCATGTCACAGCATTTGGAATCCTTATATTTTAGGTTATGAACATTAATTGCTATCTGAGTTTTCACCTGTTCCAAAGGGAGTTCCACAAATATCTTCCTGATTTCTTTAGAATAAATTTGTAAAATATCTTAGAATTATAGAGTAATAAAACCATTAAGAAAGACTTCTAAGATCATCACATCCAACTGTCAATCCAACACTGTCATAACCACCAAACCGTGTCCTGAAATGCCACAGCTACATGTTTTTTGAACACCTCCAGGGATGGTGACTCCACCACTTCCCTGAGCAGCCTGTTCCAATGCCTCACCACTCTTTCAGTATAGAAATTTTTCCTAATATCCAATCTAAACCTCCTCTGGTTTAACTTAAGCCCATTTCCTCTCGTCCTGTCTCTTATTTGGGATGAAGTAATTATTTTGTATTTGATTGTTTATCAACAGTACACACAAGACTATATGAATTTTATTTCATATTTTGATGTATTTGGATATCAGGTAAGAATTCTGGAAGACATTATAAATTATTTTAGTTTTCAAATCATTTCTGTATTGCATGTGAAGGAAAAACTCAGACAGCAAAGTTTTAATAAAAACAAGATCGAAATGTAAAAACAGGGAGCTGAGGTATCAATGCATTTATACTGATATCACTTACAAATTTTAGTTATTCTTAGCTGGGACATTCTAACAGCATATTGGCTGAGATTCATATGTGCATTGCTGGATTTCAGGAAAGTATATGGTAACATATTAACATATTGATTGTATGAGTTTAGAATATTAAAATAATGTGGTTTATCTTGTGCATATTTATTAACATAACAATATGCAGTAGGCAACTTATTAGGCTACTGTCATTTGCACCACAATAGCTAAGAATCTTGTCAGGATTTACATTATAATTCCCTATTTTCAGGGACTTGTAATTCATCAATAAAACTTTGCGTTGGACTAGAAGTTGATGTAAAAATTCTATCTTCCAGATCATTTTTTTTTGCAACAGAAGAGACATTTAAATCAAAAATAATTTTACCAGGGGCTTATTTCCTTTTCTTAATTATTTTCCAGAACTGCTTGTGGTGCTGAAGATGTACTAGAAACAAATATTAGTCCGTTTCTCCCCACACTCAGACCAATACACTGAAGGCAGCTGAATCACGCTTTACATAAAACTCATATAATCCATTGCAGATACATGTTGTCACCTCCAGTCTTTTTGCAGCTCCCTGTGGGGTACATATATTCACTTCCACTGCTCAGGTTTCATGCACTAGTAGCATTTTGTGGGGATGTGTAATTTGTAGAGATTAAGAATGAGATGAATTCACAAGTGTTTGATTTGCCTGAGATCAAACAGCAGCTGTTAACTCATCCAAAAAACCCAAGTAGAGATGAAGAGTCAATGAAGAAGTAGGAATGAAATGTGAGGTAAAAGGTGAAGCATCTGTATGCAACGTGCAGGCAGGAGGCTTCCAGGGAGGACACATGAAAGCAACTAAGCAGTGAAATTAGTGAGCTTCTGCAGTGATTATCTGAAGCGAAGGCAGAAAGAAACAAAGCTGTAGTGGATAAATAGGAATGATGATCAAGTAGCTGCCATGATTAGCATACTTAAACATTAATTTGACACTTGAACAGGATTTTGAATAGCATGTTTCATTAATCTGAGTATGCAGATAAGTATTAATTCTTCTCATACTAGAGTTCCTATAATAAAATAAATATTAAATCAATGCTGGAGTACACGTTCAGCTCATCAAAGACATACAGTGCAGTCTCCCTCACTTAGACACTACAGAGACCACATACACTTTTCTACTTGAGACAATCAGTACATACTTCTAGGGCCCTAATTTAGGAAGTGTTTTGCATGTCCAATTTAAGGTGATGTGAATATCACCTTAAAAGCAGGAATTCCTCTTTGCTGAATATAAAGGAAGCTTAGGACCAGTAATTCAGATGTAAACACTGTAGGTAACTCAATGTTGGTTAGAAGACACCCACTCACGGTCACTGTAATAAAGAGACCACATTATCTGTCGTGCCTTTTCCTGTCATAACTGCCACATCGTGTATTTAAATTAATGAGTTTTGAAACACAGTTATGGAATCTTTACCTATAGCAGAGTGTCTTCAAAGACCTATTTGGTCTCCCTCCTCCCACCCTTTTTTTGGGTGTAAAAGAGATATACTACTCTTCTTTGATGGGGTTTTTCTTCAGTTGATTTGACTTCCAGCTTCCTGCT
>NW_009721448.1:30158-32683 GCF_000703405.1 Apaloderma vittatum
TAACCCTGCAAAAGTATGTTTATGCTGCTAGACAACCTTACGACACCTGTCAGCCTGAAGTCATCGATTGCCCCTTCTAGTAACTGTCCCTTTGGGCTGTGGTGCAGTCTCAGGGCAAGCTTGGCCAGTAGCTCTGTCCGCCCTGGAACTCCCCCAGCAACGGCAGGCTCCAAACTCAGAAAATCCTACCTTCTCCTCCTCTTCATCTTCCCTTCTTCTGAGAGGAAGATGATACAATTATGCGTTTTAGTTTTTCTTTTTGTGTTTTCACACTGGAAAGAAGGTCGCTTTTTTCCTGTTGGTTAGCAATTAATTAGTTCTAAGCAAATATTTGTGGACTTAAACTAAACATGTTCTTTAGAAAAAAGCCAGAGAAATATTTGAGCAGTGATCACCGCACAGGTAATACATGTAGAAAATATGGCACTGGCAGAGTGATAACACAGAGAATTATTGTCAATAAAATTAAATGAAAATTATATTTACTGCAGAACAAGAGTGTGCCTCTTCAAGTGTCTTACTCCCGAGTCTCTAGCATATCTTTACCTCCTTTTTCTTTTCTCTGCAGATGCCAGTTGTGACGGAGAACTGAGACATGTATACAAGGTAAGAGCAGTGAAGAGTTTCACGTGCTTTCTAAGTACGTGGTTGTTCAGGTTATTTGTGTACTAACAGAAGTGGCAATTGATCTCTCCATAGTCACAGCCTAATGATCTCAGAGCAAGCAGATTCTAAGGATGGTGCTTAACACTGAAGTTGGTAATATGGATTTTAGATTCACTGCAGTGACAATAAAAAGATAAATGGATATTTAAAAAAACATGAGTATGCAATATGCAAATAAAAATATTTACCTTAAATTTCACCATTGGTATGGCTATATAAATTAATTTCTACATTATTATTTCAAATAAAAAATAAAACCCAGATGTGAAATTGTGTGAGCTGTTAGCAAGGAAACAAACAAAGCTTCTGCATGAAAGGAATGATTGTGTTCTGAATTTTATAGCAGCATTAACTTCTTCAGTTGTAGCAGAAAAAAAAAAGAGGAAGAAAAAAATGGAAAGCAATATGGATAAATGCCATTGTTCTGTTTCACATCAGTTTTGGCCATCATTTTTTTTGAAGTATCAGTATAATTAAACATTTATTTCACTAAAATAAAAATAATCAGTAATGGCTAGTGACAGAACACACTAGTTTTCTTTTTCATATTTTCCCAAATTGATGTTGTTCTTTATATTTTCTAAAAAAAAAGAACATCTGTTTTGAATAATATCCACTGGTATTTGAATGTCTGAAACTGAAACAATTGAAGGGAGTGGATTTTCTCTTAGCTTCAGAGATAAAATTAGTGCCACAGATATATTCACCTATCAGACACACCTGCCTGTATAAACAGAAAAGCACATCTAGAAATCTATATCTTTATTGTAAAAAAATAAATCTGTTCTATGGAAAGAGCAACAAAAGATCTACTCAGGTATATACAATAGTTCCTATTATTCCATATAACGACAGTAAGGAGATAGCAAATGATGCTCCAAATTATTTTTAAGAAGAAAAGCATATAACATACTCTCTGTCCTACAATTAATCGAAATGGGCTTTATTCAAATTAGCTGATATAGTCAGAGATTCTTGGTCCCATTTATGTACATTTAGAATATGTAAAACTGCAACAACTGGCTCTGGATCAGAAATTGATTTTACAGCTTGATAATTGTTGTAGAATTCAATGTTTAATAACAAACATTATTTTTATTTTTCACCAATCCCCTGCTTTGATCTTGCTTATAATCCTAGATGACTCCAACCAGAACTGTGAAATATGTGGCCACCAGTCGTATTAGCAGGTGTAATCTGAAATATACATACAGAAAGCCAGTGAACACTAGAACTGAAATATTGAATTACAGAAGAAAGCCAACACTTTAGTCCAGGGAGATAAAATTACCTGATGATGGGAAAATTCTGAAGCTATTCTCCCTATTTCTCATAGTGCTTAGAGGCAGAGCAGGATATTTTTGACCCTTGTATTTTACAAATGAACAAGGAAAGAGCAATAAAATATCTTCCTCATCTCACGTATTCCCATTTTACCATTAATCATAGTCTTTCTTGGGAGCAGTAGTAATTTAGGATTAGATACGTCAAAAAAGGAGACATTGAGGTACCTAATAACATGCTTTGAAAACAGGGGTTGAACCCAGGTAGCGAAGTCCCATTTAAAGTATTCCATTCCTTTACTCTGGATCCTGGAAACACCAGCTGCTTATTCCAGCCTCTCTGACTGAACATGGTTAGAATTTCCTCATAAGGAAATAGTCTTCCATGACTGCCTTCTGATGAAACTGACTTTTTTTCCCCATAAAATAAATACATTTTTTATTGGACCAGCAAACATAAACAACCTCCTTCCAGTGCACAGCACACTCCTTTGAACAAAGAGACTAGGTGCCAGTAAATGATCACTACCCTATGTTAAGTATTCAGTAGAGCAGATAATCAAAGATTCTTTCCCT
>NW_009721448.1:32714-34368 GCF_000703405.1 Apaloderma vittatum
GAAGTCATGCTTAAATATTGAATACTGAACATGTAATCATTTTCTACCGAGTGAAATAGCTAGGCCAGCAGGGACTGGAGTGTAGCTTTACCTGGCTGCAGAACAGAAACAAGCCTGGTGTTAACAACACTGTCATGGATGTGGGTAACAAAGATGGGATGGCTTTTAAGATGGGACGTCCCCAAAATCTGGAGAAGTCTCGTGCTTTACTGATAAAGCTGGAGAAAACAACATATTCCCTTGTGACATACTTTGCGTCAGCCAACAAGCATGATATGAATGTCTACTTAACTTAGCCTAGCAGATAATGTGGAAAAAATGAACAAATAGCTTTTCTCTGTTGTCCATATTTAGTTTCTTCTGATAATACCTAAAAGCAGTCAGGAAAAGCTAAGGCATTCTACAATTGTGGTTGTTGAATGTGAGTTTTTAGAATCTACATTTTGGATTACAGATTTACAAAAGAGCTAAGGTTGGAAGGGACCTCCATGGGTCATCTGGTCCCACCACCATGCTTAAGCAGGACCACCTAGAGCCAGTTGCCTAGCAGGTTGCTCTAAGTCACCTAAAGTAGATTCAGACACCTGAAAGAGATTTTCCAGATAGATTTAGGACCTTATGTCATTTTGTTGTTTAGCCTCACTCTGTTAATCATTTAAATATATGGCACATACCACTTGAAATAACTGTTCCTCTATAAAAGGATCATTGCATTTTTCCCAAAGGCAATAAATTAAGATAATAAATATAAATGTATCATATATCCATTCAGAAATAACAAATACAAAAAAGCAATTTATTAGTATTCCTAATTTTCTTTCCCAGTTCCATTTGATTTCTCTTATCCTAACAGACGGCCTACCAATTTGATATTATTCTATTGAAACGTACATAAATCATTGTTGAAAAACGGTTGCATACATGAATTAAGTGTTCATTGATAATTTGAGGCTGAAAGCTTTTGCTATTACCTCTGCAGAGTTTATATATTCTCCCCTCCAAACATCACGGTCAGGGTTTTGAACTGATCTTCTGACCAATGGATGTAGCCAGTGCTTTCCTCAAAAAGAGAATTGTGAGCAAAGAACTGTCTGGGTGACCGACATGACAGCAGCCCCAACCTATTGTGAGACTTTGAGGAGACTCAGTCACAAGTTTTGTGCAGATGTTTAGGGCTGGAGACAGTCCAAGCCTCAGCTAAATTTCAAGGACACAGGAGCCCACAAGCATTTACAAATTATAAAGATGAACAACAGTGATGGTAATAGAGGTACTAGTAATAATATTTTGAACAAGAATGAGCATTATGTGAGCATTAAGAAAGCATGGTGCTTGGACCATACCACAGCTGGCTTTCTTGGGTATATTCATCTCTTGGCAGCTCTGTAAACCTCCTGTCCCTGACTTGTCTCTGATCTCCATGACAGGCCAATCTGCTTGACAGTTTGACTATTTCTTTATGATCAGTTCTAAGTGTTTATTTTGCTTATTCCTACTATGCCTTGCTCTTCCACCCCTAAAAGGTTCTCCTGTTGCCTGTACTTTTCAAAATTCACAGTGAATAAGTGTGCTGGTTCAATACAGGGTGTCAAAGTTGAAAACTTGTCCTCAGCTCACAAAATTTATGCATTTTATTTTGCTGTCTCCATTCAGC
>NW_009721448.1:34399-37793 GCF_000703405.1 Apaloderma vittatum
ACATCCTGATAATACTATACTTCTTTACTGCTTTCAGCTGGGCCACAGGAGATGATAAATCCCTAAACCTTTGGACTTAGTATACTTTTTCAGTCTTCTACAGCGGACAAGCAGATTGAGTAGAGGGTCTTTTAGAGGGTCTTGAAGAGGATTAGTAGAAGGTCTTCAGTAGAGGCTCGTCTCTACTGCTAATGCAACTTCTGCATAAACTATAAGTATGGAACTCAAGGGGATAATGGTAAGACAGATTCCTTACAAATGGTGGTATCTGGTGTTATTGAGGTAGCAAGGCAGTATTCTATGAATGAGATGGGCATGGCTCAAATAATAAAGAGCATCTCCTGGTGTTAAGCAAAGGGTTGAGGTTAGGCATTGTGCCCACAGCAGCTTATCGTGTCTTAATGCCTTGGTGTGTGAAAGCTGGCAAAGAATTTCAGGTAAGGGCAGCTTTACATGATGGTTCTTAAAAGACTGTGAAAGTTGTAATCAGGAGCAAGGTGTCAAAATTTTCATATTGTTGACTTAACCACTTTCCTTTACATTTTCTGGCCTTCTTAACAGATGCAGATTGTAATAGATAGAAGATGTTTTCACCTGAGCTCTGGAAAATACTGTATTCCTATTTACCAAGTATAATAAATCTTTCCATATTTCCCAGTTATTTCCAAACTAGATTTTGTGTTTCAAATGGGATTTGAATTTCAATTTAACTAATAAAACTCAATGAGGAATTTGCTAAAAATGCAAGTTCTGAAGTTGTACTTAGCACAGTCCTTCCTCCCTTCCTGCCTTCTTGCCTTCCTGCCTTCCACTCCAGAGCAATTCTTTCTCTACAGTGAGTGTTTCATTAGTGGTTTGTGGGAAGAGCTGGGTAACAAAAGTAACAGATTGACGGAATTATGTATGAGACAGTGAGAGATTAGTACTACTTAAAGCATAGTACAAGAATTTAGACTCAGTGGAGTCTTGGAAATTCCCGTCATTTTTTCTGTCTCTTCAGAAGCCATGTTTCTCTTGTTGTGTTGGGGTTTTGCTGGTGTTTTTTAACTGTGTGGGGTTTTTTTCCCCTCATTGTAGTGTTTTGGGTTTTTTTGAGGGGAGGAGTTGTTTGTTTGTTTTGTTGGATTTTTTTTCCTCTTCCCTGAGGAACTCATTAGGTAGTATACAAACTAAAAAGGAAAAAAAAAGAAAGAAAACAGTTGTTTTATAGTACAAACTGCAAAAAAAGGAAATAAAATCACCTTTATAAGAAATATTTACATCTAGAGTTATTATCAGTTTATCCCAGCTACTTAAAGAGAGATAATGAAATATGTAAGTCCATGATGTAGGGGGAACTGACATGTTCTCATTCAAGGATTTTCCACTGTTACGAGCTTGGAATTGTCAAGATCTACTAAATATGATCTGTTGGCTCAGAAGGCCTCTAAGCCAATTTTTTTCTTTCCATCTTTTAAATGCAGTACATTGTTGGCTATCTTTAGGAGATTGACTGTTTTTTTTCCTTTGCTGTGAGAATTGTCATTGTAATTGTGAGAACTGAGTAAGAAGCAGTTAAAATAGATGAGAGAACATCCTGCAATATTAATTCAAAATTGCCATTTGAAAAGAAATAAGAGTCCATCCAGACCAATGCTTGCTCTTCCTTTGTGATGACTCCTAAAGAATGCAATTAAAGAGGTCGTAATATGCGTAATCGCGTTATAGTACAGCAGTAAGCATTTCACATCTGTTCCCATAGCAACAACAACACTGCAGAAACAAGTTGTTCAGGCTACAATCCATGTCACATTGGTATGAGGAAGCTCTCCCTGGCAGGGTAATAGCTATAACTTTTTAGGTTTCGAAAGACATTGTTTAAAACTGTACTACTAAACAATGACATTAATTAACAAGAGTCTTATGGCACCAAAGAAGGAAGAACTGCAGACGAGACATATATAACTCTATTTGTAAAAATAATTTAGTTTTGCTAGTGACATCACTTTAAAGAGAAACAAAATAATTTTACTGGCTATAAACTCAGTAGAGGTTTTAAAAGACTTGAATTCTAATCACTACACTTTACCTGGAAAGCCATAATTAATCAGAAACAGTAGAAAAATACTAATTAGACACAATTTCAGGTTTTTTAAAACAGCATTAACATTTCTGGCATTGTTAGAACTATTTTTTAATACGTAGCTAAATGTTTATTGGCAATTTGTATTTAAAGAGTTCAGGTGTTTGTAATGTACGAGATAAGAGAATAACCACTCTTCCCTATTAGATTCATTCTGTGAACTGAGGCTCTATTGAATTTTGAAATTCTTTCCGTAGAAGTAGCCAGTCTTATTAAATATTTCTGCTAAGTTGTGTTAGAAAGGAACAGGAAAAATGTGTGAGGGAAAAAAAGCATGATAAACCTAAATAAAAAAGAATATGAAAATTTAAAGGCCTTTTTTTCACATTGAAATTGCAGGGATTAGTTGAACTACCTAATACTTCAAAAAAATGTACCAAATTAGAATATATTATCTTAACACATTTGTTCTATGGTAACAAATGCAATAGTTGAGGATGCAAAACAGTAAAGGTTGTATCACCTCTAGTTTTCACACCTGCATAGCAGCTTAAATTGTCCTTTTCAGGGGAAACTCCCCGTATTTTTCCATGTCCAATTTAGGAGATTTGGGGTTTTGTTTGGTTGTTGTTATTGGGTGATTTTTTTGTTTATTTGTTTTTGTTGCTTGGTTTTGGTTTGTGTTTCTTTGTTGTTGTTTTTTGGGGTTATTACTTCCGACAGCTATCTTCAAGTCAAGGAAAAATACATGTTTGCAATTTTAAAAATGATAACTGTATTTGTTTTAAAAGGCCTCTTTGGAAACAACTGAAATATGAAATAAGGAATTTGAGGCTAAGTCCAAGGAGGGAGTTGAACTTATCCTGGCAACATAATTAGGCAGGTCAACTGACAGCCTTGGGATTTGCTTCATCCAAAATGATGTTTTCATTAGGGCTGCTGCCTTTCTTAAGATTTAAAAAGTCACAGAGAGGCAGTCATTTGCTGCAAGGGCAGACAGCTGAGCGTGCCTTTCAGAAAAGGCTGTAGCTGGACCATGAAAAGAAAACCGGATTTTTAGGCAAATTTTCATATTTGTTTTTCAGTTCCATCTGGCTGATGTAAGCATATACTCTTCGGTCTGATGTGTACTGCAAAGCCTGCTCATAAGAACTAAGTCACTGAGGGCCACGTGTTCAGAAAAGGATAATTTTAATTATAAGCTTCTGTTTAATTTGGGTCAATACTTTCTGGTTTTGAAAACCAACAAAGCCTTATGACTTATCATGCCGTAATTATTTTCACTCTGATGATGAATTCTGTTCAAATTGGAATACTTTTTTTTTTTTTTTT
>NW_009721449.1:0-7434 GCF_000703405.1 Apaloderma vittatum
CCCAGAACAGACCCCAGGTGTATGATTTAAATGTGATTGACAGGTTTCCTCAGTCCCTCTGATCTCATTAAAAAAAGTAAAAAAAACCCCTCAGACTCTTTCAGGATGCAGATGAGCCTCTTAACCAAAGCATTGTTACTGAAAAGTATCATGGTATCTGTATTTGTTTTGTGCGTATAAAAAAAATAATGAGAAATATTCATATTCCCCAATTATGTCATCATGTAAACATAGAATGTAAATTGCAACACAAAACAGAAACAGCTTTATAAATACTCACTGTTGACACAATTTTGAGGTCCATGTGATACATGAGTTCAGTAAATTTTAAGCTTTATTCTGTATTAGAAAATACCTATCATTTATGACCATAATGGTGATTATTTCATCTCTGGCTAGAGAAAAGGGTTAATGCTATATAAGCATGTTAGGTAAATCCATAGATAATCATAACTGGTTTTGAAGACTTTGAAAATCCAAGAATTTATAATCACACTTGCTTCAAGTCAGGCATTGAGTCCAAAATACTCATCTAGATTTTACATAGAGAATCAAAAGACTGAGATCTTCAGAGACAGACATCCTAAAATTGGATGAATGACCTTCTGGAAGTGCTCATTTGTCTCTTCATTGATAGTAGTGTGATCCTAAATGATAGTCCAGACAGCTAACTTTTAGACAATTAAGGTTAGGTAAGATTAATTTCTCACCTTGTGCCTAAGGAAAATAATTTTATACTCTTTAAATTTTGTATCTAGTCTCATCAAATCTAATCTAATGTTTTCTAATTTAATCTTTTTGTGTCTACATTATTTTGGATCTGGCTACCAGGTTAATAGATAATTTCTTCTTTGTTTAGAAAAATCCTAGTGTCAAACACAAACACGCTCACAAAACTAATAGTATTCATCTTTACGTGCAAAGTGCCCAGAACTTATTTATGAACAGAAAGAAAATACTTACGTAAGTATTCTCACACTGTATTATACATAATCCTCATTAAGCAAAGTGGTTTTAAAGCTCCCGCCTCTCCTTGCTCTAGTAATTATACATGTTTCCAATTCTTTCCCATTTCCCAGTGCCTGAAGGCAGGAAGATGAGTTTTGTCAGAAGAACATGAAATAAAATGTAAAATATTTGTTGTCACTAATCAGAATTTCCTACAGTATTAAATCTAGCCTTTTGACCTGACAAAGCAGAAGTATAAGCCTGGCTATAGACAATTTGTCCACTCTCATCATTATAGCACCTGAGCACTAGCACAAATCTTCCTAGCATTAGGTGCAGAAAGATTATGATTGCGTTAATGGTAACGTTCCACAAACAAACCAAGAGAATAAACAAGGATCTATTCAAAACTAAAAATCTTTCACTCAGGAAGCCAGTCTTTGCTATTACATGTATCCTGACGCAACAGAGGCTAATGAAGATCTGATCTAATGACCTGTAATATCAAACAGGGATTAGACCTGGCCTTATGGATCCCAGGCCAGAACTGTTCTTTGTTATCTTGTCCTTCTTGAGATTCTTTAAGAAAGATTTTTTTTTTTAAAGGAAAATAAGATATTTCATTAATTTAGCGATGAGCTTGTCTTTCTGAATTCATATGCAAATATAGAAGAAATTCTCATTATCTCATCTAAATTGGCAACATGTCTTGGGAGAATCAATTCTAGTGTAATACAAGCCATTATCTCTCTGACTTTGCCTGAGAGCTTTTTACCCCCACAGGACTAATAGAAGGATTTGCTTGGAAGGTATTTCCCCTTCTTCTTACATTTACATTTATGCTCTGGAGTAATTGACTACTGTCAGTAGCAGGAGTACAACAGAACACACATTCTGTGCTACAGAAGTACATATGTATATGAGAGGATCACCTGCAGTATCCTTCGGTTCCCTGCCCGATGCTCAGACCACATCATGGCTCCTGCCCAAGCCATGTGCATGTATTATTTATGCTACAAATCCAGTGAGTCTGGTGGGGCTGATACCTGCCATCCGCAGGTAGGACTGAAGTCAGGACATGGACATGTCACATCATCTTGGAGCTGCGTGGTGTTCTGCAACATGGATGTAAAAAGTCTCCATCAGGAACTTAAGTCTCAGCCTACGTCAGCATTCCTGGTTTGGGGGCAATTAATGCAGTGGAGTTGCCTTAGAAACAGTTCACCATGGGAAATAGAACTGTTACTCATCCATTCCTGGTAAAGCAGTAAAATGGTCACATTCTTCTTCAATCAGACAATTTACTCTTTTGCCTGTCAGAAAGGAAGTGACAGATCATAGCTCCATCCTCCATCTCTTGCTTTCCCACTTTTTCTCATCTACACAGAGATGCAGTGAACATGAATTTCTTATCCTTCAAACATGGAATCAGAATTTGTGTAAATTCTTTTCTTGCTTGAATAGGAATGAATACAGTCCTTATTTCTCTTCAGTGATGCAAAGTTGCAGGCACAAGCAAGCCAAAACTTTGTTAAAAAATAACAATAATAGTACAGAACAATTCAAATAGTCAGAACAATATATTTGCCCACAGTATCAAATCAATGCAAGACTATCACCTGGAAGTAAAAAATTCAGGATATTTTTCCCATGATGGAATATCATTCTTTGTATTGCTCACAGCTGAGATATCTGTATTAGAAGTGAGGTGTATTTTTAATGGAGGATGATACCGTATGCTTGGTAAGTGCAAAACTGGCAGTGCTTACAGCAGCACATAACCAAGGAGCTGCTCATTTGTTTGAGTGTCCTAGACTATACAGTAGGAGTCTTGGAGTCATGCCAGACTACCTAGCAATAATTGTAGCAGTCATCTGTGAACAGTGATATCTGGCAGCATATTAGTAGTTCATTTAATTTATTGTATTCCCGCCTTATTAGCAGTACATCATAAGGCCAGAAAACTTTCTAAGCTCGTATTTCAAAAGAAGAGCCCTTAAAGCTGCACCTTAAAAAGAGATATTTGGCTTATGTAATTTTCTCCAGTCATGTCAATATGAACTCCAGGCATTGTATTGCAGAGCTCTCCTTCATACAGTGACAGCTCTGTCTGCTCAGTGGCTAAGCTGGCAGTTACAGTAATTCACTGCAATCAGCCTCAAAGGTTTCCGAGACAGACCCCAAGGTAACTTAGAAAGTTTTAGGAAGTTTGACAGGCTGCTTTATTTTGTTTCATTTGGAAATAATGATCAGAAATGACAGTGAGCAGTGATGAGTTTCAACCTTTGCTTCAAACAAGGTTGCTTTATTTGGTTGTGTACACAAGCACAAAGTGATAGATTCCAAGGTCATCAGGCACACACAAAAACTCATATGAGCAGCTCAGCAAAAAACAAATTTGCTATATACAATACCATATATTGTATTCTTTCCATTACTCTCCAAACATTTGAAGTACTAAAACTGGAGAGTTAGTGGCCTCAGCACTGTTCTTTGTTCTGTCTATAACTCATGAACTTACATATGTATCTTTGAGAAGGTAAGACCAAGATGCCTGTAGTCCTGAGATGCTTTCCTCTTAAGCTCTGTTTTCAAAGATCTAGCTCAATCACAAATAGATTCATTTTGTAAATTGCATTATACATATTGAGTCAGCCCATTGATTATCTTTTATATGTAGTATGGCTCACTGCCAAGATAGAAGTTGGACGTACTTTAGGGAAGAGCATGCATTGTTCTCTATTAGGCATAAATATCATCAGCTGCTGTTCTTTAAATGATACTGTCTCCCATCCTGAGTTCAAATTGCAAACATTTTGCTATATCTTGCAAAGTGAATGATAAATAGAATAACTTATATTCGTTCATGTTGACTTATTATAGGAATAGTAGATCTGTTGTGGCAACATTTTCAAAACATCAGGTCACATTATTGCCAACCAGACACATGGGAGGAATAGATGATTTTGAATATATTGTACTTCTTAAACCAGAAGAGAATGTGTATTCTCAAATAGTGTTTTCAGGATGTTTTATTGACTCTGATGTTTACTGGCCTAAGCCTTAAAAGATCCAGATAGGTAAGCACTAAGCTGGCTGCATACCTTCCACTGTGGGTAAAAATTCAATGCTTAGCCAGAGTTTGCTCAATAAATTATTTAGAGGCTTGGATTTTTTTTCATGATATGAAAGCAGACTTTCATTGCATTTGTGGGGTTTATTTTTGTCTTCAAAAGTTTTCATAAGTTTATGCTGAAGTTCCCAATCTTAAAAGCACTTAGTCTTGCTTCTTGAAGGATCAGTCAGATGATAGAGGAAGCAAAATAAAGTCCAAAGGTTCTTAGTGGTCCCATGAAATTCCTCCTCCCCTCCAAAAAATTCCAACCAAAACCCAAAAAAGCACCCAAAGCCGGCAAAAAAAAAAAGAAAAAAAAAAGTCAAATATAATGAAGTAGTTACAGTGGTCAAGATTTTCAAGCCTTATGATGGGTGTACATTTGTTTAGCTCAGTTCTCAAACTAGATTAACAACCTTCTCCTGAAAGACACAAATTCAGTGGCTGGTCTTTGAAATAGAGCAAATAATTTAAGATGAAGTGAATGGAAGGACTGCAGGATGCTTCATCATTTGTAAGACTGAATCAAATGTTACTGCTGAAAATGTCTATTAAGGCATGAGTTAACATAGTCAAGACTCACAGTATCATTAAAGTTGAGGTAAAAACTATTATAAAATTGAAATAAGGATAAATTCAAGTTTCTACTATAATTACGATATAGCTGTGCATCTGGGCTGTGTCTGTATAAATGTGAGTCATAAGGTCCCATAAGACTGGTCCAAAAACAACCCATCTAGTCAGGTGCACAAACAATACAACAGATGCATCAAAAATAAAGAAACAAACTGAATTCTAAGATGGCTTCACAGCAACTCATTCAACTCTTTACTGAGTGGGAATTTTGGACAGCCCCACAGATTTCCCCTGGCCAGCTACTTGTGTGCTTCGGTGTGTTGACTTATATCTTCGGTGCGCAATCTGGTTGTTCCAGACACCCTGCTGGGAGGTTCCTGCTGCAGAATCCACCAAACTAAACACAGAGAGGATTGTGAATGATCAACACGACTTGCTCCTGTACGGGCAGACACAGTCGAGTACAACAGTCTTTTGTAAATTGGTCACAGAATCATAGAATCATAGAATCATAGAATGGCATAGGCTGGAAGGGACCTTAGAGATCATCTAGTCCAACCTCCCTGTTACGGGCAGGGACGTCACCTCTCAGCTAGACCAGGCAACACATGGGGACCTAGCAGGAGTTCAAGTTGTTGAACTACATTCTGTATAAAGTTTAAGATGTTCAAGAATGGTGAATTGTGTGTGTGCTGGTTTGGTCACACCAGATCACAGGTCAGCTGGATAGAGGAATTGAGCAGAAATTTTGCTTCAGCACCACAGACAATCTCTTACTCACCCACCTCTGCTCATTTATAGACACTGGTCTTCCCTCTTTCTCCCCATCATGATTTGAGGGAGAATGTTTCCCACATACAAAACATTTGGTGGTTCAGACAAACAAAATGTCTGTAAAAGATTAGTTTCTGAATGACAACCAAGGATTTCACATGGCCAGACAAAACTTTGTTTCAAATCAGATTAAAAAAAGCTATCTGAGATGCCATTCATGTATTCTGTCAAAAAGTCTTTTTTCCTGTTCAAGATACTCGAGAACGTATGTCCAACCACTTAGGCAATTTGTGCAGCTAATGGCAGAATATATTTTCCCCTGTCGGCTTTCCACTACAGCACAGGCAGTCATGGACATGAATGACACACAGATGACACAGATAGGGCAGGATCTGTCATGGCTATGTGTTTTAGAAATGCTGGTATTTATGTTCACTAAGAAAACTACTTGGAGGTGCAGGTACTTTGAAATGATAACTATCGTACTTCTTCCCTATAGATATTTATCTGCAGCTTTTTAAGCAGTCAAACAAGGGAAAAAAATAAGAACACATGCTGTAAATTCTTCATACAAAATAAAGCAACACTTATCTGTGATAATGATTATTATGAATACCCAAACCATAAACATGTCTCATGAGTGAGAGAGCAGATAAATTGGCTGCATGCTGCTAATTGTATCCAGTATAAGCCTTCTGGCCTCCATCTAGTCCAATCAAATCAAACATTGTCTCCCCCTCACGTGGATTTATTTGCATGTTGCTAGCTCCCTTTGCTAATCCAGGAAAGAATGACAAGATATAGCTGTTAATAGTACTTGTGTTTGGAAGGAAAACTGCTCCTGAAGAAATAAAGAGGGATGTTTTTACAGGCAAAACCCTCCTGCTTGCATCTGAGGTGCAACCTTGAATCTGAGGTTCAGCATGTATCAGACTAGTTCTCAGTCCAATAAATTAAATAAAGGACAAACTCCATTTCTGGCCCTGAGTTTGAGTGATACAGCACAACTGGCAACTTTAAAGGTCACCTCTGTTTCTCCCCATACAGATTCGCAGTGTTCACACCATGAGAGTTCATGTTCTCTTATAAACTCTGCCCAGTAGAGCAGTGTGTCTTGGCATGGGCCATAATGCTACCAAATACTATGGGTGATCATAGACAATATTAAAGACCATGCTCTAGTGCTACTAGCTCACAAATACAGATATAATCTCCATGTGATCCACAGAACATAATTTAATCTGTTACTGTCACACAATTCTAACATAAATAGTACTTCTCATCTCCCAGACCTTTCCTGTCTTTTCCTCTACTTGAACTCTTTGCCATTAGTAATAACAGAAGATAGTACATCCAACTCAAGCCCGTCACTTGGGAAAAAAGTACCATGATATTTCGTACGGAAAGTTCAATGCTGTCCTAATGCTTAGGATTAATATTGTCACGTGTTTCCTGTTTGTACACATTTCCAGTTCCGGAAGCTTATTTCTGCTTGTTAATAGTGGAAGAGCTGAATGAATTGACAGTTAGATAAAGTGCTTAGTAAATTTGATTTTACACATACAGATCATTTCTCAGAGAGTCAAAAGACACATCTTCCTTCAGACAAGAATGTTACGTGCCCTTTTTGTTGTTTATTGTTGTGCATTTGGGTCGGGTTTTTTTAAAGATTAGCATGATGACAGCTAAGCAACAATGAGGAAGTCCACCTGCATTCTCTGATTTCCCAGCGGAATCTGTGCATGGCAATCAGAAAACAAACAAAACACTTGACAGAGAAACAACACAACACTTGTAAGCTAATGAGCAGCGCAGAGATGGGCTAGGCATGCAGATGTGTGCTGCAGCCTGAAAACAGGTATAGAAGTATAGCAAGGTAGGACAGGGAGGAACCTGCGCTGTGTGATATCACACTACTATGCCACAGAGCTTCTTTCAAAAACAGATGCTATAACCTTCCATGAGCATGTACTTGTGCTTAAGGGAGGGCTGTGAGGCAGCAGGAGTTCTAGATATCTGTT
>NW_009721450.1:0-12878 GCF_000703405.1 Apaloderma vittatum
AAGCCCCCATAATCCAAGGGGAAATGGTTAATTACCTGCTGCTCCGCAAGCCTATGGATCTGGATGGGATCCACCCAAGGGTACTGAGAGAGTTGGCAGATGTGCTTCCCAAGCCACTTTCCATTCTTTATCAGCAGTCCTGGCTAACTGGGGAGGTCCCAGTTGACTGGAAGTTAGAAAATATGACATCTGTCTACAAGAAGGGCCAGAAGGAGAATCCAGGGTACTACAGGCCTGTTGGTCTGACGTCAGTGCCAGGAAGGGTTCTGGAGAAGATCATCTTGAGTGCCACATACAGGACAACCAGGTGACCAGGCCCAGACACACGGGTTTACGAAAGGCAGGTCCTGCTTGACTAATCTGATCTCCTTCTATGACAAGGTGGCCCACTTAGAAGATGAGGGTAAGGCTGTGGATGGTGGTTATTTTAGTAAAGCCTTTGAAAGTGTGTCCCACAGCATTTTCCTGGAGAAACTGGCTGCTCGGGGCTTAGACAGGTGTCCTGTTTGCTGGGTGAAAAACTAGCTGAATGGCCAGACCCAAAGAGTGGTGGTGAATGCAGTTAAATCTAGTTGGTGGCCAGTCACAAGTGATGTTCCCCAGGGCTCAGTACTGGGGCCAGTTCTGTTTAATATCTTTATCAATGGTCTAGATGAGGGGATAAAGTGCACCCCTCAGTAAGTTTGTGGTTAACGTGAAGCTGCTCAGGAGTGTTGATTTGCTGGAGGGTAGGATGGCTCTCCCGAAGGACCTGGGCAGGATGGATTGATGGGCTGAGAACAATTGTATGAGGTTCAACAAGGCCAAGTGCCAAGTCCTATGCTTGGGTGACAACAACCCCAGGCAAAGCTACAGGCTTGGGGGAGAGTGGCTGGAAAGGTGCCCGGTGGAAAAGGACCTGGGGGTGGTGACGGACAGCCAATTGAACAGGAGCCAGCAGTGTGCCCAGGTGGCCAAGAAAGCCAACGGCATCCTGGGCTGGATCAGGCCAGCAGGACTAGGGCAGTGATTGTCTGCCTGTACTTGGCACTGCTGAGGGTGCACCTTGCGCACTGTTTTCAGTTTTGGGCCCCTCACTGCAAGAAGGACATCGAGGTGCTGGAGTGTGTCCAAAGAAGAGCAATGAAGCTGGTGAAGGGTGTCAAGAACAAGTCTTACAAGTCTTACTAAGGGAACTGGAGTTGTTTGGACTGGAGAAGAAGAGGCTGAGTGGAGACCTTATCACTCTACAACTACCTGAAAGGAGGTTGGAGCGAGGTGGGGTCGGACTTTTCTCCAAAGTGAGAAGTGATAGGACAGGAGGAAGTGGCCTCAGGTTGTGCCAAGGGAGGGTATTAGGAAAAGTTTTTTCACAGAAAGGATTGTTGAGTGTTGGAATAGGCTGCCCAGGGAAGTTGTTGAGTTAACATCCCTGCAGATATTTAAGACACTCGGGGACACGGTTTAGTGATAGACCTGGCATTGCTGGGTTAACGGTTGGACTCGATGATCTTAAAGATCTTTTTCAACCTAAAAGATTCTATGATTCTATTTCACAGGCCAATCACAGCTAACTCGGCTCATGTTCAAAGCTGCGGGCGTGTCACCTGCTGTCCAGCGCTAGTGACGTAACGCAGTGCCTGTGACGTAATGGCTTTTAAGTTAGAACTGACTGACTTCTCCCTGACTCTGAGAGAAAGCAGAGCTCTCCCTGCAAAACACAGCGTAGGCATTTCACAGTCATTCACAGCATGTTCTTCATTAGTTCTTACACTGATGGTGGACCCAAGATAGAAAACTGTATTTTGAGATAGACAGAAAGTTCTCCAGAGTCCAGCAAGTATATGAATGAAGGTTTCGGTTCTGTGTGCTGTGGAACTGTAATTCAGATGCACTGCTCTGGTCCAGATCTGGATCTGAACTTCCTCAAAGCTTGGGGATATTTGGAGGATTGATTTGGGTCTTAATCCCCTGCAATTTTCTAGCACTTATAAACTGTTCATTTGGGTCTACCTGTTAATATACAGCCAAACAGCAGAGTAGCTGCTACTATCAACATGTAATCATAAATATTTCTACTAATAGCCCAAGCCTGACATTCTGGCTTTAATTAATCTGATTAAGTTTAATAACAAATTGTTGTAATACTCTGGACATGTTTTTATTTAACTGGTGAAGCTGCTAATCAGTTTTGTAAAACTGGCATTCAGTGGGCTAGGGGTTTACCTTGCTTGAAGGCAATATTAATCCCTGGCTAAAAAGATGACTATCTTTATATTTCCGGGATCATCAAACTGATCTTTTTTCTTCTTTTTTTTTTTTTTTTTTTTTATTGTTTGGTTTGGAAGAAATTGATTTATAGGAAATGGTTCATCTACCACATGAAAAATAGTTTTGAGGAAGGTCTTCAACTTTTTTGGCTGTCTGAAGTCTTTGAACTTATGACTTAACATCTGTATGCTTAAAGCCCAGAAATGATAGCGAAACTGATGAACCTGTGACCATTTATTGTAGCAGAAGTAGCGAAGTGCCTGTGTGTCTAAAGCTGACAAATCACTTTTGTCTGGCTAGGGAAGACTGAAAACAGGAAACTGGTTTCTGTTCTGGTTTGAGGAGCATGTGTGTTTTGGTTCCAGAGAAGGCAGAGACTAAGAGAGTTTTTGCCTTGATTTTAGGAGACATCCCACTTTGCTCTTACCTGATGCCTTGTTAAACTTGCCCAAGGATGTTTCCTGGAATGTTAAAGGGCTGCAAATTTGCCTCCTATTACTGGTTTTTCTGCAGAAGCTGGTCCATCATCTTTTCTGCTCTTTGTGAGATGTTCAGGTCCCTGCAGGACTCGGGAATGTGTAACTTTCACCAGTGTGAAACGATGGTTTCACATTCGGTGCCTTTGCTGAACTATCACTGCTCCAACCTGCCTGCACAGAACAAGCCCGATGTAAACTTTTCTTAAAGGATTGAGGAAAAAAAGTTGGTCCCTGGCGATGAAATGCTGTTTTTATTTTAGGCATCTCAATGTATGAGTGAGGAAAGTAATCTGATTAGCACATTTGCTAGAGAAATGAACCAATGAGAAGGTGAAAATATTAATAAAAGATAGAGTTGATTTATACTCAAACTGGCCTTTAAAATTGCAGTATATGCTGTAAGAACATGCTTATATAACCTCTATTTCTATTCATAAAGGTTTATGTGGGTCTATATTGAATTATGCATTTAAAATTAATCCACTGAGGCAGCCCACTGAGATGCCACTTCTCATTTAGTAACTGCATTAAGGACTTTGTGCTTCATTTAGAAACTGTGAGAAGCTTGCTTTGTGCTGTGGAGAGGAACTGGCCTGCCAGATTCAGCCTGGCTATTATAGGGGCTTTAAAACAACCATCTCTCTGTCTCTCTCTTTCTGAGTTACCAGTAAATTTCTCTTCTTGACTTGTGTGACCCGACTCATGCAGCTTGGCTGAACTTGGCAAACCCAACCGACTTGTGTCAGATTCTTAGAAGAGATTAATGAAGATTTTCTTCAGGGGTTGGGAACAGTTGATTCTGCCCTTGCAAGGCTGTGGGGACCCAGAGTGAACAGATGCACACATTAAGTTTTTATACCAGCAGCTGTAATTCAAGTTTATTAAGTGTCTTGTTTGTGTGCTTTTCCAGTTCCTCAGGCCTTGCAAAAGGGTCAAGAGCTCCTCTGGATGTTTACATGGATTTTGTTCTATGAAATCTTAGGCTCTTTGCTCTTTTTATCTGCATTCTCCAAAGTGCAATTCTGCTTCTAAAATGGCTGCAAAACGGTATTGTGAGGTTCTGTGTTATGTCTGAATTAAACTTCTTAGCTTAAAAATAAAAGCTTACCAGTTCTGCATATTCACACTGTGATGCAAAATACAAATTGAGATATCTACATGGCCTATCTCACTCATCATGAAAAATGACTTGTTTTGGGAATGACTGCCTTTATGGACTCTGGGAAAACTCATTGTCTTCCTATACTGCTTTTGGTTTGTTGCTGTTATTAAGATAGTACTTTGTGGCCCTAGTTAAAAAAAATTAAAAATTGCTGAATACCTAGCAAGCCTTTCAGTTAGTATTTCTCATTTCTGTGCCCATGCTGCCAAAGTGTCTCCTGAATATTTAAGAAGATAATTTTGTGAAGGCTGAAACTGGTTTGCTCTCTGTTACAGAGAGCAAAGTTGTGTACCTTCTCTTCCGTATTTCCCACTGCATCTGTCCCCCCGTCCCTCGTGCACATTGCGGCTAGTCCAGAGCCACCTGGAAGCTCCTCTGTGTGTGCATGTGTTCACAGTGGGTGACTGGCCAGCCATTTCAAATTTGGAAGAAGGTGGTAGCAATCTCAAAAAAAAAAAAAATTAAAAAAAAAAATCAGCCACCTGGTTCAAGACTCCACCAGAGGTGATGGGCAGGCAGTAAGGCAGTATCATGCTGTAAGTGAAGCTTCCCTAGAAAAAACAGGCTAGAAGTGTAACTAGTTGTAATAAGAAGATTCTCTCATTTTCTCATTCTGTCTCGGTTTGCAGGCAGCAAGCAGAACAACTTGTTTGGTTTGCTGCTTTATTTTTTCGTGAGAGAATTAATATGTGTGATTTACTAGAGGGAAGCTAAGTTGAAGAAAAGGATTTTTATGTAAGTATAGAAAGTGCTTAGCCCTCTGATCATTTTTATCTGCTAAGGGATTAAATTCCATAGTCTAGATTCAGCTGCTGTAAGAATTTTCTCTATTGCATGTATGACTGTGCTGTATCAGATGAGAATTTCACTGCTGCGGGGAGTCATGCAGCCGGTCCCAGAGAGGACTTTGACTAGCGGGGTAGACACTTTAAATGAGATTCAGTAGGTAAGGTAAATAACATTTATATGTAATAACCTTATTTTAAAATAGTCTTGCCTTTACCAGCTCTGTGACAAAATTAAGGTTGATATCCTCAGAGTTATTTAGGTGTCTTATTAATGCAATGGACAAGTGGATGTCTGAGTATCTGGGGATCTGAAGTTAAACAACATCTTGAGGAAAATATTATCAATGATTAAAATAGATCAGAAACATCCTTCTTTAAGTGTCACCATTTTTAAGGACGCCGTATAGATTTGTTTGTATTTAGATTAAGGGTAAATAAGAGCATAAAATTAAATGTTGATTTTAATATGTGAAAAGCAACTGGTTGCATAACTGTCAAGTTACGAAACCTATATTTTTGTCCTCTGCATCCTGAACATCTGTGGCCTATATTTAATTGCAGTTTTCGTCTTCAATTTGAAGAAACAATGTTTAGCCTGAAGACAAAAGTGATCTGTGTAGTGAAATCAGCTAAATAGTGTGGTCAAGCCTCACTCGCTAACAGAAAAGGCATTTTTATGCATGTTCTAACTTAGAAATTGTTTGCATTTAATAGTTTAAATACAGTTACAAATACTCAGATGGTCTGAGCAGTGTCAAGAATGGAAAGATTAAGACGTAGAGGGATTGTAACTCAAGAGGAGCAGGTGCCTAAGCATAGAAATGTGGGGCCATATTGCGGTATCAATTTTTAAGCAGAAATCCATACTGATTCCAGTAGGGAGTCATTCTGATGAAATATTGATACGATATGGCCCATGGGCAGGAAATAACGAAATGTGGAAAGTAAAGCAAGCCAGTACAGGCAGGGAAAATAATATGAAATGCAGAACCAAAGGGAATGAGCAACCTCAGAAGTAATACTCCTGAAAAATCTGGAGGACGATGTAGAAAAAAGGTTATACATAGAGTGGCAATGTGATAATCTCCTCACCTTTCACACAGCAGTGCATACTGCCAGATAGCTTCAGCACAGATTCGCAGCTGCAATCTGTATTTTGCAATTGGTCCGTATAATGGACCGGATGAGATTTCTGTTTCAGTCAACCTCCCTTTTTTGACTTGTAATTCAAATCCAAATGCTAATCTGCATTTATGACTCAGAAATCTCTAAGTGGCATCCTTATCACAGCGGATAAAGATGGAGCCTTCATGTAGAAATAGAAAGGTGAGGTTTGAAGGATATTCATTACAGTCTTTTAAAATGCTGGTAGTCAAAAACTTCTGGAATGTTTGCATTCGGTTTGTTTCCACTTCACTGTAGCTGTTAAATTCAAGGTCTCAATAGACTTCTTAGCCGAAGGCTGAGTTGGAAATCAAGATGTCTGCAAGTGTACACTGATGAAAATGAGGCAAGTTATGCAGTTTTAGTTTCAAACCCAGTTCTGCTGTTTGAAGTAGCTGGGATTCCCAGGTATAATCTTGGTGAGAGATCTTGTGGTTAAAACTACAGTTTGCTCCAAATGCAAGCTAGATGATAGGATTTATTTCCACGGAGGTCAGGAATTCTAAACCTCCAGTTTCTGCCTGCACATCTCATGAAACAGACAGGTGATTTTTGTGTCTTGGCTAGGCTGTTCAATAACGAAGGCTTGTCCATAGCCATGGCATTAAAAAGCCTCGTCAACTGGGTATCCCAGTTAACTGAACTGAAGGTGGAAGTATTTCCACCTACTATTAAAACAAAGCTTCTACTAGTTTTGTGACAGAGAATACATGCTAAGTATTTTATTTTGAGAGTTTTATAACACACTGCCATTCATTTCCCAAAGGAACCCTCAAAACATGCACCAGTAATACATACCTGTTTATGCAGTGAGCGGTTCCCTTATTTAAAGAGAGTGCGCCTAAGAATGAAATTTCATAATTTTCTGAAATAGTGAGGATATTCAACGAGAGTAGTCTGAGTAAGTTAGATCTGTTAATTGCTTGAAAAGAAAACAGACTCATCCTAGGTATTGCAACAAATTGTTCCCAGCACTTCAGCTTAATACACTAAATGAAACTTCAGAGGAAGCAACACAATATTGGATGAACCTGTTTCAGAACATTGGCTCAGGCCACAAAGCAAGTAATTAACAAGCTGAATGAAGCATTTAAGCCCACGCCTTATCATTTATGTAACTAACCTTTGAGTTTTGGACGCACTGGTATGCTGCAGTGAAGCCTACACAGTGTTTCTTTTATGTGTGTGTATTGAGCAAATGGGAAATGCATACCCTGCCATTTGTTTTTCACATTTTCAGCACTTATCAGAGTTCTCTGGCTGAGTGATCTTATACTGCAAAAATGTACGCCTCTTGGTCCTTTTTTTCTGTAGTGCAGTATAAATCTAGATGAGTCTCAGCCTTGTTATATGTGTGTGGATGTATTCTACTTTTAAGGGTGCTTTTGAGCTTGTTTAAAGCATCATTAGTAGCACTAGAAAAGAATTAATTGAACGCCGCTTTTCACCAAAGAAGTGAGCAACAAAAAGAGTTGCAGGGGATTCTGTGAAATCCTTGTTTATGGAGACAGCCTTCACAAACAGCTCTGCAAACAAGAACAGGAATGCTGTGAACCGATGAGCTCTGAAAAGACATAGTTTCCAACCTTGTAACACATCTGTTTTTCCCATCCTGAGAACTGTCGGGCATGTTAGGAATAGTCAGGCTGCTGGTAACAGCATTAGCTTCCTATAGAGCAACTCAGACATAAGTGGAGTGTAACATCACCTCTGCACTCAGGGAATGAGTCATTTTGCTTATTAATTCTCTCACTTTCGTCTCTCCCTCCTGTTCTTTTATAACCAGACTTATTTGGAACTCTTGTAAGACAAACACCATTTCTCCTTGGCGGGAGGGACATAAAATAGCATACTTAACATGGTTATATAACACACTGCTACGCGTGCCTAAAATAAGGTCATTTTGATTAATATATTTATCTGGTATGCAGCTGTAACAGGAGATGTAACCGTGATTAAAAGAGCACCATTTTACTTAGTCTCTTTTGCAAGAGTTTTTGTAACTAATATCCATAAACTTAATGGGGCTTATTTGTTAATTAATGTCGTATTTTTTTGCCCTTGGGCTATGGTCCTAGCCCCCCAAACCTTGGAAACTCTTTACAGTGTGGAAACACAACTACCTTTCTCTCTTCTTTCCTCTGTCAGAACTTAGGTAAGAGTTCTACAATAATTGTGTTTATCAGAAGTAATCTGGTAGCATATACACAGAAGCAGGAAAGAGAACAGAGGCGAACTGTGGAACTCCTGTAAGTTGAAGATGTTGCTGGATGATGGAGAAAGTAAAAAGGCAAGAGATGAGAGCTAAAGCCAGGTACAGTGGGCCAGGAGAAAAAGCTGAGCTGTGTGCTGCAAATGGCTCTAGTATCATCCGTTGGAATGAGAGAACCGGTAGGATCTGCTTTTGGAATACAAACAGATGTATTTTTCTTTTGGGATGTTGAACTGCCATTCTTCAAAGTTCTGACGCATCCGGTTCTATTTCGGTTTGATGACTCCTAACTAGACACGTTAGGCGGCTGCTGCTCAGAAGCCAGCATTTAAAAACACTGTGTTTTTCTGTTCTACTCTTTCTGGCAAAAAGCTCGTTATTCAAGTGCTTGCTCTAACCTTTAGTTACCCTGGTTGCATAACTTGAAAGCAGCATCCCACCATGCACTTCTGTGACCCAGTTGTGCCTTTCCAGTAGTGACTTTATGAGTTATGAAAGGTGTGTCTGCCAAATTGCTACAGAAACATTTACTCTACTGACCCTGATTTCCTAAATATTATATAGTCATCGTTCACTAAGGAGTAAAAAACAATGTAAAAGCATGTGAAAAAAACCCCCTAATTCCGCTATGTTGTGTACGCTCTTTAGCCTTCATAGTGCTTGGGCTTCTCATTGATAAAAAATACTTGTAGAAACCACTTTTAAATCATTAATGCTTCAGTAATCTTTCAAAATGAATTTTCGATGGTACATTCAGTACTAATAGTCACAGTACAAATCATTGACTCATCCAAGGAAGAGCTTGAATAACAATTGCTTTGTTGAACTAACTTACAGTCTAAATTGTGATGTTCAGCATTCACATTTTCTAGACTGTCTGCAGACTTACTAAAATCCTTCCACATTATCATGTCATCTATTACTGTGTATTCTGCTCATGATAAAACTTCCATGTGGTTGAGACTGAATTTCTAATGTCACGTATAGAAAACTATTTATTAGGAGCATTACTTTTACAAAAAATCTTTCTGTAGCTCACAGAAAACACGAAAAAGGCATGTGCTTGGATTTCTTTTCCATCCATAATACAGCATAAGTCAGTTACATAAATAAAGTCACTTACATAAATAGCTTAATTCTCCTTTCATTTATGGCATTATAAATCAAGAGCAGAGCTACTGAAACAAAAGATGTTACGCTGGCATAAAACCAGTAGTGACAGCATGTGCACTTTTGTTATATAGATTCTTTAGCCAGTATTTTTTTCTGCTTTAACAACTTGAAAGGCATCTTACTGTAGGATGTAAACTGTTGGGTATGCGGCAGCTGAAGGCTAGTTGTCATAGCAGATCTTGCTCTTTATGTCAGTGCTTTGTTTTTCAGGTAGCCTCTGTGTATTAATTTTCGCTATCAATATACAATTTATCTGGTTATTTAAAAACATAGCATCTCTGGCAAAAAAGGCCTGATGTCATTACTATTTACTAGTAAGCATGACTTAATCTTTTGTGCTGTTGTGTAGTTTTCGGAGAATGTGGTAATAGTGACTGCTGATAAAAATGTTTGAAAATTAGAAATACATTTTAAAAAATCCCAAGCCCATCCCTGCAATAGTTTACTAATGCAGTTTCTCTTCTTCCTTCATCTGTACATGTGGCCAAGAGGATGACAGAGAGCATACCTTACGTTGTTATTGATTGAGAGCACTACGGAGTGAAGACCAGCCAATCCACGACTGCTGTAGCAGAGGCTAATTAACTGTTAAATTAAGAAGTCAAGTCCATCTTCTGAAGATAAAAAATACTGCCATACTTTTCACTCAGTCATACAGTGAAGCACAGCCCATTAATGAGATGTTCTGGGATTTTGTGGCACCTCATTCACAGAATAAAAAGCGTATTACAGCAGAATTACGACGGTTTCAAAGCTGTGGCAGGTACCAGTCAGGAGCTCTTGCACTGGCATGCCCTTCCCTTTGCTCGGGATAGCACCCAGCCCAGTCCCAGCGAAGTCAGAGCAGGTCCTTGTGTCACACAACTCTACTAGGAAGCAAAGTCTGACTGGAGTAGTTTCCCTTGAACTGCTTTGCGTGATAGAAATCATTAGCGCTTTTGGATGATCATTTTAATATGAAGCATTATGTAAGTGTAGAATATATCAAATATCATTTGAATAAATCTGTGTAGGTACACTGTTACAAAATGAGAACACAGTGAGCAAGCAGTTGGGCAGTAATTTGCTATCCTATATTGGGTTTCTATATGTGTTTTTTACTGCATCTAAACAACTGCTTTTTTATAGCCATTCTTAAAGCTTTCTAAAGTAAAATCGTGACTTAAAAGGAATAGTTCAAATCAACATGTTCCTCCAAATAGCTTTCATTTTGACTATTTACTACTTCCTGATGGAAAAGCACTTCGACCGCGACACCTCCTCTACTCAGATGCAAATGTATTTCGTTACAGAAAACAGCAGTCTTGACATAATTAGTTGTTGGCTTACCATATACAGTCTTAGCCTGTGCCCTGGATTCTAAAATAAATACAGGGCCCAAACAAGCTTACATAAGAGACCAGCATGCCAATCTCTGATACTAGAGGTGGCTGGGACTTGAGCAGCAACTCACAAGTATGCCCCATCTCGCTTCACCCACAAGACGAAAGGAACAGCTACACAGGTATGGGCTGTTAAATTTGGCAAATTGCACACATTTTTTAGTAGAGGGTCACTCCATGCTATGTTTATGAATAAAACCATTCTCTAGCTTTTTCTATAAAGTTAATGACTTTGAAAATCCTATGGAACTTCTTGTTAGGGAGCCCTCACTGAAAATACTTTCATTTGCCTCACAGATGCAGCTAGGATTCATTCTTGCCCGAGACTGTGAATGCAGAGGTGTCCTGGTTATAGTTTTAAAACACAGAACTCTGTAAAGCAAACAGCAATGCATGAGACGTAGCGAAGTCCAGAGGAGTGTGTGGTAGTGCCGTAAGCCAGGCCCTAGTCAGTTCCCATTATTCTTACTTTACTAAAGCAAAGAGGATAAAAAAAGCACCTGATGGCCTTTACAAATGATGAGGTTTTGACAAGCTAATTTCTATGGTTTGGGGTTTTTTTTCACATCAAGCATTGTTGTGCGACTGCAAGATCTAGGATTTGTTCTTTGTTCCTTTATCTAAAACACCTAAAAAAGCAGCTCACGTGTAATATTGGTTCACCTCTGTAGTTCTTCGTTATGCAAGCCAAAGAGTAAAGAACACAAAAATTTTAATTAGCAAACAACTCTCCACATAGACTTTGTTGGTACAATGTAGTTATAAGTACATCTACAAACACATACAGGTTCTTTGGACTATGATTTTTTTTTTAAAATATATTTTATATGACAATGTGAACAAGTCTGGAAAAAAACAATTTACTTCAACCTTACGTAGAGGTAGCTGAACAGTCCTCTGTTCAGTGATATGAGAGTATAACTTAAGTTTCATTTCAAGTTCATTACAGTGCACAAAAAGGATGTTTTACAACAAATGGAATATACAAGTCCACAAAACTCTTTATTTAAAATGGCTTGATAGCTATATTTCTGGCACTCTTGTAACCACAGAGCTTGATGGAATTAAATTGGACAAGTATATGGTGCCAAATTAAGACATCTTACACAGGTAGTCTTCTGTTCCTCGTTTTTGTACTTCTCCCGTTCCTCATCAGGGAATTATAGAAGTTATTACATTGGTTTTGCTACACTTCTGCTCTGTAAACCTTTGTTCTGCAAATTGAATGTAAAGATTTAAAGGTGCATATGTTTATATTTATAAAATATATGGCTATGACTATTAAAAAGCTCAAGAATGGCAATAACAGAATACAGGCACTTTTATGTGAGGGTTACTTTAGACCTTATGAAACTCCAACATCAGTAAGCACTTCAAATGATACCTGGATGAAAAAGTCACTGTAATAGTTCAGTTTTTTATTATCCACCATTTTAATCCTGTCTAAGCAGATTAGTTTCCTGTACCCAGACAATATTTATTTAGCAAAGTGTTTCAAAATAGCGACTTTGCTGAAACTACCATTTGCCGGTAGCTATAAAACTTTCAGTGTTTTCCTGGGCTTTGGAATAAACCCCAGATCCTAAAACCACGTGCTGCACCAGTTAGGTCGTGAAGCTGACAAATTAAATGAGAGCTGAGCAGGGATTGAATTCATCTGATGTAGGACTCGGGAAAATGGGGAGCACTACCCTAAGTGCATATAGTTCCATTAGGTTTTATGCACAAAAAACCTGTAGTTGGTTTTGATTTGGTTTGGTTTTTAGTTTGTGAACATGTTCTCCGTTCCTAAACACTGTATTTAATTTAAACATCAGTAAAACTTCAGCACCAGGTAGAAATCATAAAGAGGAAAGATTTTTTCACAATAACAATCTCCCCAAGGAAGTGGTGGATTCCCCAACATTGGACACTTTAGATTGAGCTGGACAGTGTGCTGGGCCATCTCTAGAACGTGCTTTTGCCAAGAAAGGTTGGGCCAGATGATCCTTGAGGTCCCTTCCAACCTGATATTCTATAATTCTATGAAAACACCATCTAAAACAAAACTCAAATTTTATAAAGCTCCTGCTCAGAATAAGCCAGACCTGCTACATCCAAAATAATCTTTGGATTAAAAAAACCCATGGTTCAGGTGTTCTGTTAGTAAATAGTCACACAGGACAGAAGGACAGGCCAAGCAATAGGTCAGCCAGCATGACAGCTGGTATCTCTTATTGCTACAAGGTAATGGAAGACATCAGCACTTGAAATAAAAATAAAAATATA
>NW_009721451.1:0-11939 GCF_000703405.1 Apaloderma vittatum
TAATTATATTTATTTTTATTTGTATTTATTTATTATATTTAAATAAACTAAGAGGCTTAACTATATAAAACTCACCTTGTGCTTATATGAAGATGAATTATTAAATGAAAATTTAATCTATTAACATACTGAATTAATTTTTTGTCCTTCATTTCTAGTAACTTACAGCATTTCTGCCCTTTTGTTTCATTTTTATTTCTGAATGGAATAGAAACAAAGCTATAGTTTTTTTCCCAGCTTGCAGTGTCTTAATTCAAGGAATTAGTCATTGACTTCAATTAACAGAATAAGCTGAAATGATAAACTAAGTAAACTGAAATGATAATTCTTTGCATCTCTAGAAAAGACTACACCTAGCTAATGTTCCTGAGTACTTAGTTACATTATTTTAAAAGATAATGTAGGAGTAGACTAATTTAAACTCGAGTTTAAATCCTTTTAAAAAAAAAAAAATCTGACTATTCTGAGTGCACTTGCATTCATTACTCATTCTTAGGAGCTTTTTTATATTCATTGAGGAGATCAGGCGTGGGTGCTGGTAGAATCCTCTTTCAGGGCTTTGCAGCTTTGGAATTTGCTCTGCACTTGAGCTTTCCAGTGCAGCAACTCAGATGGCTGCTGGTTTGATTGCATCATTTATGTCTCCTATGCATTTTAAAAGCAGTGTAGACAGGGAATTGTTTAGAGAGATGGAGATTGTGTAGGCTATTTTGAAGTTAAGAATGTCCAAAGCTCTTAAACAAACGTCTTTCTAAAATGCATTTCTAAAATGATTGCATTTCATATATTTATACTCCAGTGTATGAAAAAAAAACCAAACAAAATGGAAACTAAGATGTAAAAATCTATTACAAATATCTATTTAAAAATCTATTACAAATCTATTTACAAATTACTGACTTTGACTGAAGTAAGCAAGTTAGAGGTAATAGAGATCAATACCCGCATAATTATTTGGGAACAGGAAAGAAAAAGATATTAAAACTGTATTGCGTATCCCCAACTGGGAAGAGGATTCTTTCTTTCAAGACTGGTTTGAGGTTTTGCCTCTCTTTATTTTTCACACTGTACATACAAAATCAGATTTGTCCTTAAAGATTTGTATTGTTCCTGATTTAACAGTGCATAAATTAACTTCCATAAGCAATATGCATGTTATTTCCTCAGATACATAATCCAAATAAAAAAAAATAAATTACTAGTTTGGATCCATTTTCACGGAACCTTTCTGAACAACATGAAACTGTTCTTAATCCTTTTAGCTGCATTAATGGAATTGAACTGCTGGCATCATAAAAATACATGCGGTATAGGTGTCAGATCAAACCACAGACTAAGCAGTTTTATCTGTTTGCCCTTTTCAAGCATTGCTCTAACAGTAGTACACTCAGTCTTCTGAAGTTTCCATAATTTTCACATTTTTATTAATATTTACTTTAGTGGACCACAGTGTACAACCCAAGTTGCCTGGACTTCCTTAAATTGTGTGTCTAGTAACTTAATTAGCAGCAGAGAATTTGCATGTCATTACCATTTTCAACACCTTTTGTTCCCAAAGTCCTAGAACTAAACAATGAGCAACTGACTCCTCCCTTAACTGGCTGTAGACTTCAGCTTTTCTGGTTTCATGTCTCAGCTTCCAGTTCACATTGCTCTTACCCATTCCTCTTTTCCTCTGGTATGTTACGTAATACTGATTAGTTTTGTTGCTGCTGCTGTTGCTTAATTTCAAACTATGTCTTTTATATAACTGGTGAATCTGGATAGGCTCTTAGTAGTAGTTCCCCAGATTGCAGAGTTGGAGCTTTTTGTCTGCTTATTAAATCATGTGAAAGAATACTCAGTTTTCATCCACATTTTTGTTTGATGTGTCTTTTCAGATCAGTTTTGCTCATTACCTTTACCTCTGGAAAATTAGGCAAAAGGAGTTGCTGAGTTTACATATGTCCTCTAATCTGAACAAAATATACCTGTTCTGAATGTGAGACAAAAATTATTGGTGGTCACTGAGCAGTCACAAATCCCAGTTGAAGAATTAGTTAATTTAGATTTCTCTTCCAAATAAATTGTTTCTCTCCAGTTTAGTTATAAGAGGCTATTTTTTTTAAAGACTGAGCTGGGGAAACTGTCATAAAGAATTTTGTTTAATATTTCTCTAAGCACTAGCTCAACTTTTGAGTTTTCTTAGGATGCAGAAGAAGAGAAACTCTTGGTCTGTCCCAATTTCTTCTTAAAATCTGAGCCTGCTTGAGACTGGGTTTGCATTATACTCTCCAGAGACATATAGAAATTAAAGCACTTCCTGCAATTACCTTTAATTCAGAAATACTCCAGTCTAGCATTTCAAAAAGTCTTTGTTTTCCCCACATCCCTAGACCATGGTCCAACTTAACATTTTTGGATGTACCTTCTAGCATGAATCAGGGCGTTTTGTGATTTTACTGCAGAGAGCTAATCTTAGCATCAACACACGGTGCTAATGCTCTATATGGGATTTCAGATTATAGAAGCAGAGTGGAACTTGCTTTATGCAACCCTCTCTTTTATCGGTGACAGCACAGCTGAAATATCGTATGGCTCAGCCAAGGCTGCAAAACCACCGAAGGGGAAATTCACAGTTGGCTAACCCAGCCTGAGTGCTGTGTTGCTGCAATTAGGGTACCAGCAGTGCTGCAACTGATTTAGAATCATAGAACAATTCAGGTTGGAAAAGACCCTTGGGATCATCGAGTCCAATCATTAACCCTACGCTACAAGTTCACCCCTAAACCATATCACCCAACACCACATCTAAACGACACTTGAACACATCCAGGGATGGTGACTCAACCACCTCCCTAGGCAGTCTATTCCAGTGTCTGACCACTCTTTCTGTGAAGAATTTCTTCCTAATGTCCAGCCTAAACTTGCTTTGTTGCAACTTGAAACCATTCCCCCTGGTTCTGTCCCTAATTACCTGTGAGAAGAGACCAGCACCAACCTCTCTACAATGTCCTTTCAAGTAATTGTAGAGCATGATGAGATCCCCCCTCAGCCTCCTCTTCATCAAACTGAACAGACCCAGCTCCCTCAGTCGCTCCTCATAAGGTCTGTACTCGCTCCAACACTGCTCCGACACCTCGATATCTCTCCTATACTGAGGTGACCAAAACTGAACACAATACTCAAGGTGCGGCCTCACCAGTGCTGAGTACAGAGGGACAATCACCTCCCTTCTTCTGCTGGTCACAAAATTTCTAAGACAAGCCAGGATGCCGTTGGCCTTCTTGGCCACCTGGGCACACTGCTGGCAGAGTCAAACCTTTGATGTGAGGTTTTATAGTGACTTTCTCTCTAATTACAGGATTACATTTCTGAAAGTCTACAATAAAAATTGCCTCAGATTGCTGGTAAAGATTGGCTACAGTATTGCACAGGCGTACTCTGAAAAAAAAACCAAACATGTTGATACAGAAAGTAGCAATAAAATGGAGGCATTTAAATAAAATCAAGGAGCTAGATAGATAGGACGTGAAAACTCTTACAGCTGTATGGAGTAACTCAGCAGTGTGTTTAACATTGTTAGGAAGGAAAAAAGAAATAAATATTAAGAAGAAAAAAGTGATGAGCAAGCGAGAGTAAGCCAGATCCAAAAGTGGAATTAGGCACAGTTTTGTTACTCTATTCAGTGCTTGGTGACCAGAGCAAGCCCTGAAAAAAACTAGTAATATCAGTTTGCTATTTCAGTTCAGCTGTGTTTGTGAAGTACCCCTCAATCCTCATGTAAGCCACGCAAAGGTTTCACAGCAGGTTTCATATGATCATTTTAACCGTTTTGCTGTGGAAATTTGTCCCTGAAGACAATTTTGCATATTTCACTGAAGCTGTAGATTTTTTCATTTTCAGTATTTAATAAAAGTAAATTAGTCCCAATTCTTATATAACTGCACAGGAAAACTAAAAGCAAAGTCTGAGTTGTAAGACCTGCGGTGTTACCAAAGAGAAGTACTGTATTTCTTCTCAAGCGTAAACAGGCAGTTGATTGGGGTCCTAGTACTAGCTTTTTTAAAACCTCATTTGTGCATCTAGGCTCCTTCTGTTCATGCTCGTGGCCTATAAAGCCAATATGCAGCAAAGATATTTTCTTGTGTAGGGGGAAATAACAGCTTTATCCTAGCATGAAGATCATTTTAGAAAGCAACCACTCTGTCCTTTCTCCACAAATGGGCCATAGGATACACATCCAGCAATAGTATGAAATGTAACGGCCTTTTGTTTGCTCTTCCTGTTGGGATTTAATTAACTTTCTCCGCTCCCCCTGTGCTACCTGTCCTGGGCAGATGAGCCAGGCAGAGTAGCACCTCATCTCATACATAATCTGTGGTCTTGAGCTAGGTGCAAAGAAGAGCACAGAAAGTTCCCACCTCAAATCGTCAGAAACAGATACTATCAACCCAAACAATGTTACACTAGTTTTTACTAGCTTTGAAGGAAAATGGCAGAGAATTTCTGCTGCTGTTAGCTTTAGTTAACAGGCAAAGCATTTAATCTTCTTTAAAAGAGCTTTTTCTATGTTACACCATATAGTTGAATAATGCAGTCTAAAATTACCTCGCTTTTACATTGATACTGTGTGGTTTATTGAAAGGCATTCTTGCATTACTTAAAACACAACACTAGAGGTCATTGGTAGTCTTTACATTTTTAATCTCTCTGAAAGCAAGCGTTGGTGCTCTCGGGGTTTAATGATAAGATCTACTTTTTTGTTTCTTAATCACACACAGTATGGAGTAGGTGATCCAAATCTGTTCTTATTTTTGTTTCTTAAGTTTTTGCACTAAATTTTGGGGTTTTGTGGTGTTTTTAATAGTGTTTTTTTAATGAAGCAGTTTTGGGGGGGTTATTATTGTTTTTAGAAGTATGACAGCAATCCTAGAACAGACAAGATATACATTAAAAACAACACAATGACCTAGGAACCTGGATGTCAGTCCTATGCAACTTATTGCTTCCTCTAACTGATTCTTAATTATTTTCCCAATCTCACTTAGCAAAGATGAATTTGCCTTTTGATATTTTTCATTAAAGGCCAATATTAGGAATTTCTACTCAATTCTGATGCAGAATACAGTATGTAGAATCCTTGGTGAGGTTAGAAGGGTTTTCAGAAAGAAAGTTTGTTCTGTTTCTTTTATAGTCCAGTTGTCTGAAAGTCTTTTACTATGTGCGCACCCAAAGGCAATCAGAAATTTAGAGATCTACAGTAGGATAGCATAAAATGTTTAAGTACCAATACTTAGATATTTTACTAGATACATATGCTTCATTTCACAAAGGACTGAAGTTGTTGGAACTGGGTTCCAAGGCTGTGATCCAACTGAAAATTACTGTGTTCAGAAATGAGAGATAACTATAACAAAAGAAATATTTTTGGAACAAAAGTTCTGTTTTCTTAAAACAGCATTTTAAGTGTGACAGTTTTCTCTAGTATGGTATTTGCTACTGAATTCTGAAGTTACCGTTACATTTTCTTTAGGCATATTTTAATCCAAGGAAATTATAGTTCAAATTTACAGAATAAATCTTTATAGAAAATTAGTTAAAATATTTTCAGAAGCCTGAGCTACTGAAGTTTTGTTTGTTACTAAGGGAGGCAATAGACAGGATAATAAATAATGTTCATAGTTCATTGGTTTCCAGATGTCTTTGCATTTGCCATATGGACCTCTCTGAGGACATACTGGGACTTAAAAATCACCTTCTATTCATCGTACTAACACTAACCAGAATTCTATGATCGAGACATCACCACTCACTACAGTAAGCTCCCAACTGAAAGAGAACGGCTGTATTCTTTCTTTTGCTTACTAAAATCTGGTTGGTTATTTATATGTGTAGTAAATACAGGAAGAAAACAAGACAAAAAGTCTTGTTGAACAGGTTGAAACCTTTATTCCCTTTACCTGCTAAAGTTCAGTATCTACTTTAATCAAGAGCAAGTATATTTTACTCTTGCCTGAACTGCCAAATAAATACTTTGATATTGAGTTCTTGTTCTTTTTTTACTCTTAAATTGTATGGACACCAAGATCCCTTCAGCTGAACTTACAAGAATCTTGCTGCCATGTTGCAAGAATGGGCAGATGGATATGGATCTGTTCTTTTTAAATTCTTAATTCAGTGCAACATTTGCTTGTTCTTTAATTATCATAATTCAAATAATAATTGTAATATTCAGATCAATTTTTTTTGTGGTCTAATGTGGCATGAATCTGCAAAGATTGAAAGTTTGTTTGAAAACCTTCATATCTTTCATAGATCATAAAAGGGTGGAGTTAAAGTTGTTTCTGTATTTGAATTACCTGTTCACCTACATAAACAATATTGGGGTTTGTTGTGTTGCTTGTTGTTTTTTAATAAAGAAAACTTTTTAAAGTATTAATATGTCTTCTGTTAATATGTTGTCCTTACGTCTTTTGGGGTTATTTAGCTTCACTGTACTGCCTTTTACCCTTGGAATAACATTTACAAAGTAAACAGATAATGTACATTTGGCAGCAAACTTATATTCAAGAACAGGTATTTATGTCCTTTATTAAGTCTGTCATTTTAAGAGTCTAGTGCCATGATTCCTTGAGGCTAACTGCAGCAAGGCTAAATATATTAACAACATCTCAGGTTACTGATGTTTACTTTTAATCCTATTTCCTTTTTGATATGTGAGCAGAGTTCCCATTTTTCTCTATCTTATGCAGTATTTGAATGTTGTAACATGAAACCTGAATTTGATCGTGTGGCTGTGGCAAGTACATGTAAGTAGAAACAGCAGTTTCATGTGATCTCTCACTTTGAAAACTGACAAATATTTCCTTGAAAAGAAGGTCAGATATTCTCAGTGCAATATCACTAATCAACATTATAAACGTGGGTGTTTATGAAGAGTAAGGCTTAAACACCATAGCTATGAATATAACTGTTCTTCGCTATGTGAGCTGAAACGATGTGCTCTGAAATACCTTACATGTGCCCTAAGGAACATGGCTCAAAGCTGTCATGTTTGCTTTCCTGTTACTTGATGTAAGAAAGAGGGACAGTTCAAGGAAAAGTATGAAATACATTTAATGCATGTTCTTGATTTGGCAATTTAGAGTTTTAGCTGATTTTGTTTATCTGGGGTGATCTGTAGCAATATGTCCTAACTGTTTTCTTTACTTGATATATTTCCTTCTGTTCAGCTGTACTGAGATATATTGCCTATGCTTTCTTCTAACCCACAATTCCCTTTGTCTCCAATTCTACTCAGCTCTAATGCTTGACACCCTTAAAGCCCTGACGCAACTGGGACCTGCAATCACCATTCCTTCCACCATCTTCGGTAATGATAATGGTTTTTAAAGCTCCGTATTTCCTCTCCATATTTCATTGTTGGACATGCTTGTTCAGCTGTATAGACTTTTTCAAAGCTGCATAACTATACAGACAGAACAAAACCCTGAATATCCAAACTTGAGGAACTATTTTGTGATTAAAAGCTTTTAAATAAAGTTGGGAAAAAATGATATTTAATTCTTCTTTGGAGTCATCACTTGCAGAAAGTTTTTCAAACACTAGATGACAGTGAAAGATAGTATTTGCAAATAGAATTTTGAGGTGGAACATAACTGGAAACAGAGAGACAGTTAAGGTTACACTTTATGGTCAGTACACAACTAATGTTATTTTTGGAGTTAATTATTTTCCATGTGTAAGGGAATATCATTGATCTTGTCAGTTTGGCTTAATTTTCTTATAGTTTTAGTATTCACAATGTTAATGCTCCAATCTTCATTATTTTCTCAGAATATTATGTGATGTTTAATTCAAAGATTGATGGTATTTCTGGTTTTCTGAGACAGCTGAAAGCCAAACTTGCACATCAGAATGATAGTGGGATCATTGCACTAGAAGGGCAGAACCCATACTTCACTTTCGTTTCATATTAGACTTAAGAGGTTGATGGCAGAAAAAAAAGTATCTGTATGGATATTGAAGAAACATTTTTTATACCTCCTTACCATATCTTGGTAAGATCAGAGATTTTTGCTTATGTATATTTCTGAAAGTCATAGCTTCAGAGTAAAGTGAGCCAGTGCTTTAGCTCATGGTTGTGTTAAAACTAGATGTCTGTCTCTGAAATGATCCAGCATCTGGAATCCTAGATGTTGAAGGTCTACTTCAGTTCCTGATGAGGTACTATCCAGTCATTTCCAATTTCTATTTTCCTGCATACAGCTCACAGCCAGGCTTAACAGAGTTAGATAAATGTAAAGTATACTCTGCTAAAAAAAAATTAAAATTATCTGCTTTTCAATTCTTTACCTGTAGATCTTCAGGCCTAAAAAAAAAAATATTTCATTGTAAATATAAAGAAAGAAAATTTCACATCACTGACAGTCTTGTCATTAAGGACTTTGAAAACTAGATGAAAACAGGTACATTATCCATGAATCCACAGCAGCAAAGCTCTGAAGTCTGAAAAAGCATTCATCTGAATTATTCTTGCCTTAAGCCATTGCTATTCCTGCTATCAACAATAAATCCAATGTAATAATAGATAAGTAAAAGTACCCTTGTTTATAAGCAACTCTGGAAGAAGCAAAATAAAGATGGCCAGTAGTTAAAAATGTGCCAGAGTCAACAAACCAGCAACACATTTGTGTTTCAAAGGAGAATAAAGAGAGTAATAGGGCAGATAAAAATTAAATATGCTCTTCACAGTAAAAGTGGAAAAGTTACATAAATCTGTAGGAATGGGTACCAGGGCACTGTATTTTAGATGGATGACATAGCCTACCAGAACTTTACTTTAAAAGTCATTATAACTTCTGGTAACTGGAGAAAATATATTTTGGAAAGACCAGTCTTAAAAAGAGAACTTACTCCAGAGGTCTGATCACAAAGGTTTTTCCAGGTCCCATCTCAGAACCCTTTCTCTGAGAGGCAGATGATGGATTTAGCCTGCAAAGGGGAAACTAGAAACATTGTTTAACGTCTTATTAAAAAGTGTTAGGTTTACATCCACGATATACTTTAGTAATACTGAGATTTTCATGAAAGATGGTCTAGAGCTAATGACAAACAGCAGAATTACGTTAGGTTTCTTCAGCAAGTCTAAATCAAGAGCATATGAATGAAAGCATGCCCTTTTATTGACATGATTCAGTTGGTTTCAGGATAGTGGGCACACTACATTCAGTACAAAAGAGCAGTGTGAGTTGTCGTGGTAGTACAAAGAGCTCTTTGCATCTGACAAGAAGTCCCTACTGTAGCACGGCAAATAATCCCAAAGTGATGGGTGAATTGTCACACTTGAATATGGTTAATATTAAACTCTGATAAAAATGCTGACTTATACACGCAGATAGAAGAACTGAAGAGAGGGGTAATTATTTTCAAAGACACTTTAAGGCAGAAAGAAATCTCTTAAACCAAACCAGCGTTCCCCAATGTTTGTCTCTTTGAAAATGAACTGAAATTAAATGAATACAGAGGTATATTTCCAAGCCACACAGTCTTGCAAGTCTTTGCAAAGCCCTTACAGAAGCCCTCGCAGAGAGTGGCAAAGGTTAGGCTGTATTCAGAGTTGTGGAAGTTGTATTCAAGTTGTGGAAGGCAATGGAGTTTACACAGAGGGTTTGCACCTGTGTAAGACCAGGTTCATCCCTGCAACACTGTCAGCTGGACCTTAGCACCTGCAAGTAGCATGTAGGTAGGCTGAGAAAAAAAATCAGTCCCAAAATGGGTGCACTTATAAGAAGAGCATCTCCTCCACACTGCTTTAGAAATAGAACTGCTACTGCATATCCATAGTAAACAAATACTTTCTTGAAGCTGTTTGTCAATCTTCATTCCTCAGTTGCCTTCCTGGAACCCTAGAAGAAAACAACTCTTCTCAGTGTAGGACTCAATTTTAGATTAAGCATCTCAGCCTGGAGAATGAGCATGTTACTGGTGCATGTAAGAGAGAAGCATCTAATCCTGCTCTCATGGCAGCAAGGGCAGCTGAGGCTGAAATGCTGTTGTTCCAGGGCTCTATACAGCCACAGTCACTGGCCGGATAGCAAATAATTTGTGTCAGGGATTTTTGCTTAGGATTAATTGCCTTCTGCTCAAAATGCTGCTTACCAACATCAGTTCCGTGTTGCAGAAAAGTGACTGTTAACAGAGTCGTGTTTTGGGCCAGGAAAAATTCCCTGGGAAATGAAAATACAGTCCATCTGGTTTGTGTCATCATTAGATAAGGATTCAAGTGAAGATGTTTCTGACATAATGCTGTTGTAGGTATAGGAGCAAGTTAGATACAGAACAAGAAATATTTTATAAACAGTGTATAAAATAATGCTAAGCTCAAAACTTTTTTATATACAGTTTCTGATGACAGAACAGAAAAATTGCTATTGCACAGACATAGATTTCTACAGTTTTGTGGTTAACTAGCGGAGCTTTCTGACCTCCAAGGTGCAATACAGTATCACTGTCTGCAGTGACATTTTTTCTAAACATGCATTTTCAGAAAGATTCTCAGTTTGATTTATAAAACTGCTACAGCCATTACTGCTAAACACATGACTGGGGAACACATTTTTTTCATTCATTTTGGGTGTTGGAAATCATTGTGGGTGTTTCTCTCCAGACACTTCTTCCTCCACTGTTTCAGTGAAAAGGGAACTGAAAGTTTCTATGCCATATGGAATCTAAAAAACCCTCAAATTTTGTGCAAAGTCAGACTGTTTTGTTCTTGTTTTCATCTATTCATATTATTTTTATTAGCTGAATATTTTTATTAGACATGTGACATGCCACAGCTGGGAACTGAAACCAAGAACTATTTTGAAGGAATTGGACAAAAGTGTTGGATTATTTTTTTTTTTTTGGATAATTTACACAATCTAAGCGATAACTTGAACTTCCCTAGCTCAAGCAATGGTAGCATGGTACACATTTAGATAATGCAGAAACACCTGTTTAATTTATCTTGTTTTACCAGTCTTTGCTCTTGCTGCTGTCAAAGGCAACTGTGCTTGAATGTCAGAATTAATACAGGATCTAGACCAAGCATTACTGCTGCAAGCTTATGAAACAAGACTGTAATTTCACATACATAAAACAACCACACTAGATTTCAATTCTGACATGACAAACGTGCCAAGAACTTGCTTGAACTACTCATATATAAAGAAAGCACAAGACTCTCGTGAACATGGATTATTAGTGAATTATGATCAGAAATGTTAATATTTTCCTTCCTGTAAACTCCTGAAATGTGTTACGTCTTGAAATACAAGATCAACAGCTATTGACAATTCTGTGATGCGGGAGTCAATTTTTAGTTTGAAATTCAAATACTGTAGTATGTAGTCCTGTGAAGTTGGATATCTCAAAGTAGTGCAGACTTACATACATCCTTACAGAAGTCTTATTTGTCCATTTGCAGTTACTCCTAATCATACATTAATAGAAAAGTCTTCCAAATAAGCTTTTATTCAATAAAATATTCCAGGAAAAGCCTCATATTTGTAAAAATAATTTTTCACTTTATAGTAGATAAGATATAAGGGGGAGAATATAAATGTAACAAAACAGAGAGATATAAATGCTGGGATTAATCAGTATAATTTAAAACCTGAATGTGCTGTCTAAACTGAATAACCTGTATTGCCTACCAATCCAATCCAGTTGCTAAAGAAAATGTTAGCAGGCTTTCAGAGGTCTAAAAGATTCCACTTATTTTAACAGATACCAGAAAAATATAGTACATTGCATAAGCCAAGAAAATATATGTGTATACACATATATACATACCATTTACATTTTAGATACTGAAATAGACTTTTTCTTTTTTCCATAAGAACACTGAACATTTCACTGTAGTTACAGAAGAACACAGTGATAGTTTCAGAAGCTATTACCTCTGCATTCCT
>NW_009721451.1:11970-29014 GCF_000703405.1 Apaloderma vittatum
GGTTTTAACAGTGGATTGTGTGGTATATATCTTTAAATTGTATCACTTGTTATAAATTCTCATGGTAAACTAACATCTGGAAACACTCCAGACTTTTTTTTATGAATCACAGTTAACAACGAGGGAATTATTAATCCTAATCAACTTTACATTCAGTTGAAACAAATGCATTAAGTGACCAAAAAGTATCTGAAATAAACCTCTTGATCTTGAGGTAAATCTAATCAGTATGATTAAAGGCATCCATGATTATTTTCCCTGTGCATATTAATAGGCAGTTGATAACTATGCCTATTTCTTATTCACAGTCTAAAGAATTCATCACTTGTTTTCAGACGTCAGCTGTCATGATTACTTGCCCAAAGCCAACCGCATATTAATAGGCAGTTAATAACTATGCCTATTTCTTATTCACGGTCTAAAGAATTCATCACTTGTTTTCAGACCTCAGCTGTCATGATTACTTGCCCAAAGCCAACACTTGAGTGCCCGCTGCAGCGTACAGTCCAGCTGGTTTGTGTATCCTGGGCCCTTAAAAGCATGTAGATAAAAAATTATGAAACCACAACAGATTTGCAGAGTCCGTGAACACTGATAATCTCAAAACAGAGAATAGACATTCCCAATACAACCCTCCACCAGTGGTTTTATCTGGATTTGAAGAGAACTCTGTGCATTTATAAACACAATAGAGCTATCTGAGGTCCCATTACCTTCTCCACTTATTAAGACTGTTAAAGGAAAGATGAGGTCCTAAATATTCACAATATTTCTCTTTTTTAACAGAGGATGCCATGGCAGTTAAATGAACATATTTAGCATATCTGAATAATGGATTCAATAGTATGAAAATACTGAACTAACATCACAATTGCACTAAATACTCTGGAGAAGTAGGAAAGTCTAAAACCACTTAGTTAAGTTTTCTTTTACAATCTGATTCTCATGAAGTTTTTGACAATGAGCTTGAAACCTACTGGTCTGTGTGATACATGTTTCTTGGATTTAACGTTGTCTCCTAAATGTTTTCAAAGTTAATCACTGAGTGCCAAAATTATACCTTATAGGGAAAATACAAAACACTGCTCAGCAGCTGAACTTTGTTTTCAGTTCGCCAATTCTACTTGACCTCAAAAATCATAAACTGTTACCATTTCTGGCAGAAGGGCATGAGAGGCAGTATCTGCTGGCTTTCTTATATGTGAATTTGACTGCTTTTTACTGAGGAACTACCTTAGCCTAACTAACACTTATATGAATATGCTGAGATCATCTTAACACTAAGGAAGCCTTTCTAACACATAAGGCATTAAGAAAATAAGTTTTCAGGCTGTATGTTAAAGTCAAAGATGCTTAATAATGCATTACTGAAATAATAAATGTTTCAGATATGTCTTCCATGTATATCTGCACATCTTGGTACTGCTCAGTGCCAGCAATAACTTTCTAATTGTTCTTTTAAACATCAGTAAAAAGAGGACCTGGATGCATCAAGCTGCATTGTTTCACAGAAACCTTATTCTTTGACAACAGGGCGAAATGCTTTGCTGAATTCTCTGTAAAGCACCTTCCTGAGGATCAGTTTTGAGATACCAGTTCTGTTCTCTCTTTTGTGTATCAACAACTATTTTTAAAAGTCTCAGAAGATAGAAGGATCATGAGACATGGAAAGCCTTCCATATACAAGCCCTCGATTCTGATTAGTTGTTTATCAGCAAAAGTCCCTTGGTCCTCATGGAATAGTCACCAAACAAACACCCAGCTCTTGAAGCTGATGTGTCTGTGAATCATCTTGAAACTGCAGAGTGAAATTCTTTGTACAGTTAGAGGGGATTAAACATTTGTTTTAATAAGGCCAAGATTATATCTTATTAATACTTCTCTCCAGAAATGGTAGTATATATGCAGCACAGTACTTCTGCATCTGTTTGGTTTTTTTTTCTTTACATGTAGGAGATGCCCAAAGCCCTTCAACTCTGAGACAGACCAATTGTAGTCATAGTACATGGATTGCCATAGGGTCTGCCTAAAGAGATGATATAGAGGTTCAGGGAAGTATCACTAAATGGAACAAGTTTCAGCCCTGCAATTGATAAATTTATCTAATAAATCGCCACTGCCAAAGTGTGTCACCAGACAATGAGTGACAAAGAGTGGTCAAACTGTGGTAGCTCTGATGTTGGGTTAGCTGAAGGCACTGTTTAAACAGTTTTCACCACTTCTAAGAAGACATTTATTGCTTTCATTGACCTTATCAGAGTGACTAAGTGTAGCCATTTATTACTTTCCTGGAGAAGAACAGACATGTCTCTGCTTAACATTAGCTTAAAATCACAGAATAATTTAGGTTAAAAGCGACTTCTGGCATCCATCTCCCTCCTACCTCCCCAGCCTAACGGCAACATTAGATAAGGTTGCTTAGGGCCTTGTCCAGTCAACCTTTAGGTATCTGTGAGGCTGGAGATCCACAATATCTTTGTGCAACATTTAAGTGCTTAATCACTCTCATTTTGATTTCATTTTTCTTTACAGCTATCAAGATTTCCCTTGACACAGCTTGTGGCTGTTGTCTGCCATCCTATACATAGGGTCTTCTATAGCCTGCACTTGGGTAGCTGAAGACCACAGTTACACTCCCTCACCTTTAGTCATCTGCAGGCCAAAATATGACCTTCTGTAGCCTCTCCTCATATGCTGCGCTACAGTGCTCTAACCGTCTTAGATCTTGCCTGATTTCTCAATACACTTTCGCTAATGCAGCCAATATAATCACTGCAGGGACTTATTGCAAGCTCACTTAACTTATCTACCTGCATCCCAGGCTGTTTTCTGTAGGGCTGATACCCAGTCAGCCAGAGCCCAACCTCCACTATGGCATGGGATTATTTTGTCCCAGGCACTGGACTTCCACTTTATCTTTGCTAAACTTCCTCATGCCTCTCAAAGTCCCTCTGACAGGCTGCCTTTTCTGCCTGTCAGAGGGACAGGCTACTCCCTCCAAATCAGTGCCACCTGCAAGCTTGCTGAGGGTGCACTGTGTGCATCCCATCACTCAGGGCGTAAATGAAAGCGTTAAACACTATCTGCTCCAAAACAGATTATTGGGAATAGTATTCAGCAGCAGCCATGATCAGGCAAACTGTGGACTCTGCTTCGAAGGCCTGGCTAAAGGTAAACAAAATTGGCTGGTTTTCCCCTTGTTCACAGAGCCAAGCATTTCCTCATGGAAGGGAAGGAAGTTGGCCAGCTGCCTTGGTAAAGCACCGCTGGCTGCTCCTTGCCCAGCATATGCCTGGAAATGGTTTACGGGTGGATTGGCTCAAAAAGAGTCCCAGAGGAAGAGGTGAGGCTGACCAGCCTACACCCTCCACCTTGCCCTATTCAAAGGCTGGCACAATGCTAATCTTTCCATTTCCTCATAATCTACTTTCGGGTTCACTTTCAAAACAGGCTATTTTAGCCACTTTGCTGCTTCTATTGTATTTGACACCTGAAAATGAATATTCTTATAGTACTATGTGACCTGCATAACACTTGGTAACAAATGTACAAATTACAAAAAAAAAAAGAAAGAAAGACTTATCTCCAGCCCTCTGGTTTTCTCAAAGGAAGACTTGGTTATGTTCATGTTTGTAATGACAAGAATTTATAGAACTAGTACTCTGAGTGATCTAAAAAAAACACTTCCTAAGTACTAAAATGTCTAAGCACAAACGAATTGCATCAAAGAACAACAATTTTATTGGGAACCGCACATCCTTTATTACATAGTAGTAATAAAGCCCAATGTTTGATTAAGAAATAGGAGAGTAATAAAAAATACTGCATTTATTTAAGTAAATCATCTCTAATTGAGATGCAGAAATACTACCTCATTCGTGTACTGACATTTTATCAAATAAATTCCTAAGTGATGAAAGAGCAGAGAATTTTGCAAGAGCAAATCAGACTTACCCCAAATTATATATAAAAATACTCAATTTTAATCTCAGTGTCTTGACAGGTCATGAAAATCTATGGAGGAAGGGAGTCTGGTTACAGAACACATGCGTTTTCCTACCTAGATTTGCTAGCACAGCTTATTTTTCATGAGTATAAAAATTGCACTATTAAAATGAAAACTCTCAGGTTTAGAGTTACAGCTGAATGTGTTTCTAGACATTCGCTTCATAGTTCAGCAAATGTGTTAATGCAAATTTCAGGAGCTGCAGGTTGTCATGTAAAACCTCTACTTGAACCAAGTCAGTTGCTTGTGCTCTAGCTTGTAAAACCTGTATCTCTACCAAGCCAGGTGCTCAGCAATGAGGCTATGCCATAAGCTAGGTTGGTATAGCAACAACAGGCAGTTGTTAACCTGAATAACCTTTCATTCAAACAGCAGCACCTTGGAACAGCACTGGTGAGAAAAAGCTGCTTTTCTGCAGGACATGAGACCACGGTAATGGAAAACCAAATATGTATTGTGCATGTAGAATCACAGAATCACAGAATACTTTCAGCTGGAAGAGACCTTGAAGATCATTGAGTCCAGCCTTTGTCCCAGCCCTATCAACCAGCTAAACAATGCCCCCCAGTGCAACACCCACCCATCTCTTAGCATTGAAGTTTAAGGCTAGGACAGCCACAGAATTTTGACAGATGCTCTCAGCGATCCCACCACCACTCTCTCAGAGGAGGATAACAGGAGAGTCAGGAAGAGAGGCTTTAAGGTTGAAAAAGACCTTGAAGCGGTTTAATGAAAAAAAAAAGAACAATGCTAACAGTAACAGTGAGGATGTCTAGTTATATACATTCAAGAATGCCAATATGCTCAAAGATACAAGAGAATATATTAATATGGGACTCACTCCTTCCAGATGACAGCAAGGTCCTGAGTAGAAGAAGAAAAATCCCAGACTGGACTCAACAGCAAGATAGTAGAGCCCAAGCATAGAGTCCCCATGCCAAAAGAAACAGAAAAGGAGCTATGCCTCTCCCACCCTGGGAGGCAGGGGAAAAGAAAAAAAAACCTGTTCCAACAAGCAATTCTCCTCTGCAGTGTGAAAACAGGAGGCAGGAACACCAGCAGCAGAGGTCATGAAGAACCAAGAGCAACTCTCCCAACACAGCAACCCTAAAGGCCTCAGGCCTCTTCTTAGGGGCTCTTATATACTGAGCACATAGGAAAGAGAAATATGATTGGTCCATTTGTGTCACCTGACCCAAACTGTGCGTGTGTTGGAGTTGCCTCCTCATAGGCACAGCTGTCCCTCCTCTCTCACTGTGGTTGTCACCACTGTCAGGTGGCTCTAGAAAATGGTGCTCTCAAACCAGAACAGCATGTATGAAGAAAAGGCGTGTTTGCTGATTAGATCCAAAGTTGTGACTTGGCAAGCTGTGAGGAAAAATTTGTGAAAAAATTGTCTGAGCTACTGTAACATCTGAAAGTATGGGGAAGGGACAGCATTAGTTTTGGTGCTAGAACAACTAGAATGTGAAATCCCTCCTGTGAAAATAGTATCACGCAAATAGATGCACTGAAGACCATAGCTAACTGTTCCCTAATTGCTGCCTGCACAGAAGTTTTTAAAGCTAAGCCTGCAAGCATAAAAGCAGACACCTTATGAGAAATGAAAAAGTTGAACTGTAACTGTGACAACTGGCTATCTTCATTCTTTCGTCCCTGAGTACAAAATCCGTTTAGAAGCATGTTTTTCCTCCCCTCCAGATATTCACTCTGCCACTAGTAAAGGTGAATGAAGCTCAGCTCAGTGGAAAATAACTTCTTAGAACTGAAAGTCATGTTCATATTGGTATAGAGATGTCAAAATAGGGCACAGCTAAGTAATTGTTGTCTAAAAAGGTTTTGTCTTCCCACGTATGTAGTTTTGGGAAAAGGATTTGATACAGACAAAAATTAGGTAAAGTGGAAAAAATTTTTAAAAAAAATCTTTCTATGTTGTTTTTAACTAATAGCTAAATTAATTTGGACAGGTTCTTGTTCCAACCTGCTAAACAGATTCATTTGAAGATATTAAGAAATATCTCTGTTTCTTAATATAAAAAAACTTAAGATTTGTTTATAGATTAAACAAAACTGAAAACTATAATTACACTTCAAATTCCATCATTAAAAAAATGCTTAGGAAAATCATAATCAAAACTTTTTCTAATAACACTTAAAATTTGGGAGAATTTTTGAGAAATAAAGGGAATAGACTGTATATTTACCTGCAGAAAGGAGCACAGACTGAAGGAGAGAAAATATGGAAGAAGCAGGGAAGGGTTGCTCTGTACAGCTATGGCTGGAGTATAAACCAAGTATGTAGTACTTTTGCAGATCACTGAATACAGATTTATGGTTACATCCATTTTGAGTGAGCAAACTAAAACTAACTGCTCAATCAACATAAATTTAAAATCTCCGGTCATTTATTTAATAGGTATAAAACTGACCATTTACCTAAATGTACAATTTACAGCAGAAAGCCAGTTCAATGACTTATTTGAGTTACAAAAGACTACTGAAAACCTTACCTGAAAAGATAATCTTATCTTACTCATTTCCAGGTGGAACTAATTTTCACAGTGGAAGTATTTAAAGTTTTCTTTGAGTATCAAAAAGTGGAAAAAATGAAACTTGCAGACAACAGAGGAAACTAAAACAAAGGAAGACTACAGTTTAAAACAAGAGGTAAATAATGGTCTTAAGAATTACTCATAAGGTCATTAAACATTTCTGGACAATATCTACTCAATCATAATCTTTGCACAAAAATATGCTCAGGAGAGAAGACAGCATGAACCACTGTGAACTCTAATTCTTGAACTTGGGAATCTAGTTTACAAAGTTTTCAATCTGCTGATTTTCTCCACTAGCGTTTTTCACCACTGGAGATCTACCTATGCAACTTGATAAGTTATTTAGCCTCTCAGAATGTGACCAGGGAGAAATGGGGAGGAGACAGTGACTGGGTTTGTAGGTGATTGAAAAAGGAAACCTCTCACTCCACAGAAAATTTCAAAATGAGTTACCTTTACTTTCATCCCACATCAAATTCTCCCCTAACTCAACCAGAGGGAAATGCCATGATACACTGAGGAACTGTGTTAGATACTTGGCAGGCTGAGGAAAGTTGATCTCTCAGGAGACCAAAAGTGTGATTGAACAAGAATTTTCATGAAATATAACAGCAGTTGACCTGTATATAGTGATTAAAATTGATAAAATATAAAATTCAAACTACATTTTGAGTCAATAAAATGCAGTGTTCATTCAGAGACATTTCGTTGAAATACTTCTTTTCCCATGATTTTTTTCAAATGAAACTTTATCACTGTTATTAAGGAAGAGATTATTAAGAGAAAAAATTAGCAGAGATCTTATGGTAGAGAACTGAAATTCTCTCCTTATTAGAAGATCAGTGTAGAGCAATATGTTATGTTTTTTGTAATGTCTTTCAAAATGCATAAATAAAGTATTCACACATTGTCTCTTCCATCTGCTTTAGCTATCTAAAGCTTCACTAAGATCTTTTTGCTTTTGAACTACTTTGCTTATAAATTTGCAAGGAAAGAAACATTATGTTGCCTTTGATCCAAAAATCACTCAACATTTTAAGCATTTTCCATTTTGGTATCTGGCAAAGAGCAAAGCAAAGACCCAGATATCACAGGGGACAAAACATATTCTCTACTTTGGCATCCAACAGTCCTGTCAAAGCCAAATGTGCTCCCAGACAGGCTAACAGTTGTTATTACTTGCTTGAGGTGCCAAAACTGATGTTTGGAGAACGATGTTAGAAAATGAAAAATTAATCAGCATACATTAGTTTTCTTCAAAGCTATCTGTGTTAGTAGGAACTGTGTGATAACATATGGCAGACACCTGCACTGAATATTTTGTTTTGCGTAAGTTTATTAACATTTCTGGTAAGCATCAAGTTAAGGCTCAGTTTCTCTTACAGAAGAGTGCAATGGTAAAAGAAAGGACTAATGGCATTACTCACGCTTTCTCCCCCACTTTCTTGCCCAATATCCAATTTCAGTATCTCTTTTGCACTAGTGACCTGAGTTCAGATCCTATAGCACAACCAAAGACCAAAGGCAGAGAAGAGTTGTATCTCATAGGAAACACCCTATGATACTTAATGTTGCCCCCTCAAAACCACACTGTATCTAGCATGTTATTGGTTGTCACCTCATCCTATCCTCAGGCACTGTGCATATCAGGTGTGAGGTAATTTTTTTTTCCTTTGCATTATAGAAATACTATTTGTTATATTAGAGCAGTCAATGTTAAAGAAATCCATCTTGTCATTGAAAACTGAGTGGTTAGATCTGTAATGGTCACTAGGTCTAAGTAATATTCTTTCAGAATGTGTTTCTTAAAAATTAATCCAATTATAAACTAACCCTGCCATGGTTAGTTATTGTTGCTTTCTTATCTGGTTAGTTAATAAGCCAGCTATCATACACTCAAAATTCCTTGTTTTAGGAATTTTCTTTAACATTTAAATATCTCTTTTTTCATTTAAAACTCTGCTAAGATATCTATTCTGGAGTCTGGCAATGTCTTCTGACAGTATGAAAAAACACTTAAAAATACATTTTGGTGGGTTGACCTCAAAAAGCAGCCAAGCACCCCCACAGCTGCTTGCTCACTCCTTCTCTTTCTCAGCAGGATAGTGAAGAAAACAAAAAGAGAAAAATCAAGAAAACTCCTGGGTTGAGATTGAAGACAGCTTAGTAAGTGAAGGAAAGAGAAACGAGGGACACAGAGGCACTCCCTCCCTCAAGCAGATAGAGGTCCAGCTAGCATCTGAGCAGCAGTCCCAAATGTGTGGGCGTTTTTCAGTGTGTGTGTAAGGATGACAGCCTTTGACTACTGCTCTTTGACAGTGTTCATGCAGAGAAGAATCGTCTCTTACTGACAGCTCAGAGCCTCACACTGAAGAGCCCGGCGTGTTTGAAACGGAAGACTGTGCATCCCATTGCATTCCACCTACACAGCAAAATTTGCTGTCACTAGCTCTGCAGCATACAGGTCTGCTGCAAGGTCAGGAAAGAATTCTGCTCATAAAGCATCAGATCCATCTGGTAGAGGACCTCTTCTTTCTTTTTAAGGATTATTTGCTGCCTGTAGCAACAAGTAGTCTATCCTGGATGAAGTCTGAGCTGAGCACAAAAGGAACAAATAGATGATTTTTGGCCCTCAGTGCTTTCAGTTAATGCTGAAGTCAAGAGACAGGTCAAGGAAGAAGTAAGACACTATTCATGATCCCTGGGCAGAATATATTTTCATGCTTATTTGCTCAGAGCACCTAATATTACCCAACAGAAGTGCCTTCTTTCAAAGAAAGTGTTATTCAAAATACACCAAGCAATCATTTTTACACTGAACAAAGGCAGTAGTGAATATGAAATGTGATCAACAGCATAATTTTTTTTTCAGAAAACAGTTCAAAATAAAGTATGCTAGGGTTTAATTTTCACCAGGAGATTTATTTTTCTACTGTAACACAATACATTTTAATGAAAGTGTGCAGTACAGAATACAGGATTTCATTTTACTTGAAAAAAAGATGACACATTTTAATTCCTGAACGTCTCCATTAAAAGTCCTTTAAAACACAAGAAAAGCAATATTTAATGGGAAATAAATAGGGACAAATAATTCAAATACTCTTCAAGTTTAAAAAAATAATCATCAGACTTGCTCTTGAAAAAAAAAGGTAACATTCTCAAAGATTCTTGAGGAAGATCTGAGACTCTCCAAAGGACTGTAACAGATTTTTAACTATCCTGACTTTATGTGTATGAGTATATGTAAGGCCAAGAGTATAGGTTCATATTCGACACAGTGGGGCTGAACAGGATATGTGTTGCCAGATTCACATAAGTAACTGACAAAGGTAAAAAGGTAAAAAGGTTTTCCTTATGTACAGTCAGCACCTCTCTTGTTTCAAATTGTGCTCATGGTCTCCCACACTCCCACTGCTCCACCATGAAGAAGCTGGCTCTGTCTTCTTGATATGGTATCTTAGATATTACTTATAAAAGTAAAAAACTGTTTTCTGTCCATTATTAGTGTAAAAATATACCTATCTAATATGGGTAATACAATCACATTTCTTACTGGCTGAGCTATTTTTGAAGAAGACTGGAAATACATAGCAAATAGTAATTCTAACATTTCCAGAGGACCAAAACAGACTCATATACTGCTAGATATATAGTACTATTTGGTTAATGACTTAGGGCCTCAGCCTGAGTTCACATGTCAACTTTATTTTCAGTAAGAAATGCTATTATATCTTTTCTACTTCAACTTCAGTGAGAAGCGATATGTAAAATATAGTAGGTTTCAGAAGAAAATATATTAGAACATATAATAGGTTTCACAAGGACATTCCTACTAAACAAGTGAACGTTAAAATGAGATGTCTTACTGAAACAACCTATTCCTAAATATTATCATAAAGTAAGTATAAAATGTTTCATAATATACAAATCCAACTCATGGAGACCTAAACTATGCTTCTTCTCTGGAGTACTGCAGCAAGGCAAGAAGCTGCAATGATTTCAAGCTTTGTTTTACCTGTGCTCATTCCATAATTCTCCCAAGGTGTGCATGGTTTTCCAAATACTCAGGCTACAGTTGTGTTCTGTAGACTGCACAACGGCAAGAAAGGTAACAATGAAATCAATTTAAGCTTGTTAGAGCTATGATCACATAATGTAGTTTAGCCAGTCTATGTTCATGGAATGAGTTGACCATATATCAATGCATAGATGCGTTTAACCAATCTCATACGCTGCACGCACCAATCTGTAAACCCCCCAAGACTGTCAAGGGACTATCCACTGCAAGCTTTGTTTGAAATGTTCCTGCTAATTTAGCTTTGCTGGAATAGCTAAGTAAAATAAAATAAATAAAATAACAAAACAACATTCACTTCCATGATGGGCGTCTGTGTGTGTTGAAACAACTAAATTAGACAAGCCTCATGCCATACTGTTTAACTGAGTGTACTCAACAATTGATTGTTTAATTATATGTACTAAACCAAATTTGGGTTGCTGTAGGCTTTGCTTCCCTGTAATTTTTTACTGTCACTGAAAACTGTGGGGATGAAAATGAGTACAATCAGTTCTGATTTTTTTGTTTTCCAAGTAAGCAGCAGGTTAGCAATTGTATTAACATTTGTAGACAGGTGGGCTGAACATTTATGTCTCCCTCTTAAATATTTTCTGCATTTCTAACAAATTGTTTTTATCACATTTTCCTGCATATATCCATGACTAAATTAATAACCACTTGTTGTTAAATAATTACTCCAGTGCTCAAATGTTGACATGTTGCTGATGAATCTGGATGCTGAAAACTGGCTGCTAATATGGTCAGTGAAAATTAAAGATGAGTAATTTTAAATTTAGAAAGGTAAGACAAAACTCAAGGTGAATAAAATTTTAAAAAGGAAAAAAGCCTTTACCATGGAAGTATACTTCCATGTATATATGTATATACTTCTGTATATATGTGTATATACTTCTTCTGTATAGAATACTAAAGATTAGGAAAATACAAAAATATACATGTGAATGATAAAGAGGAATTATTTTTAAATATTTTAACATGTGCAAGAGAAAGAAAGCCCTTTTAATTTAAAATCTCTGCTTATTGAGCTGAAAAAGAACCTGTGAGAAAACAAAACTCCTCATCCCTCTAATACAAAGCACATGGAAACTGTAGGCAAGAAATTAAAATTATGAACAGTGAAATGCAAATAAAGTTTACAGTTGTGAATAAGAATACAGGAAAATTATGCCCAGGAAGGTTAAGGATAAGTCATTTTTTAATGTATTAGAAAGACACTGTTTAAATTCCACTTCCCCAGAAGGATTTTGCATAGCACCTCTATCATCCCATTAATTTGTAAAGCAGGCTTGTCATTTTCTGCAGCCTAACCTGGTGCTGTCCTGTCCTGTAAAGTTCTTATTGAAGACTCAAACTGCTCTGAGGTTTCAATTTGCCTGAAAATGAAATTCCACTGGCTCTCCCTCTTTCCTTATGCCGATGCACAATTTTAGGTCATAGCACATGCTTTTATAACAGAATACATCCTACAGTTCACAGTTTTTTACCTAAAATTGAAAAATTCATAACATTTTTGCTCTATTACTGTTACTTATAAAATCTTATTACTGTACACATTGATGCTAGCACATCTTTTTAGGAGACGCGGTGAGCTTTGGACAGATTTTACACAGGCATGTTTTACAAGGCTTAGTGAAAGCCAAATCTGTGTTATTGTTAATGCATAATTCAATGCCCATCCCACAGTTGGAAAGCTTAAAAAACAGTCACAGACTGTGCCTGCTGCATATGCCAGAAAAATCCACACTTTTAAAATGGACTTTAAATGCACCATGAGAAGGATGAACAAAAGTCATCGTTCAGTTTTTGATGGGTTGGAACACATTTCATAACAGTGTTCATTACGAGTTAGTCTCATTCATAGTGTCACCCTACAAAATCTCAGATTTGAGGCCTTGTGAGTTTCTCCAAAAGGAAAAAAAAAATACAAAAAATTAATGAGATTACATTTTTTTCCCCTAATTATTAAAAAGTGAACACCTGGCTTCCCTAAACACAACAAGGACAGAGAAGGCTGTGTTTCAGTGCCAGCCTTTCTAGCCAGGAAACTTCCCAAAGAGCTTTGTCTTTTATCATTTGCTGTGGGGTGATGTGGGAGGGAAGAATGTTTCTTTAGCTACCTTTTCTATTGCTGTATTTCAGCCTCTTAACTAAAACTTTTTTGCTCACATAGTTGTTTTCTTTAACAGACCTTACCTGAAGTAGCAGCTCTTGGAGGCTCAGCTATCTTGTTCCACAAGAAGCTGAACTGTATTCTCACGCAGAGAGCCAGCGGCAGAGGCAGCCTGGAGCAATGTTCTGCCCACATCTTCTTCCCTGTACAAAACATGGCAGTTGTATGGGCTGGCTGGAGCTCCACCAGCTCTCTTTCTGTTTAGAGGATGGTGCTTCCCATGAAGCAGTCATCCGGGGTATTTGAAACTGTACCTGCGTGGTTAGCTTTTCACCATACATGAAATACCTTTAACAAAGAAGTTATTGATTTTATTTATTGTAATCTCTACAGAGTCGAATGAGCACCTAGGAAGCTTTTCATAGACACAAATCTGAATTTACTGACAATGAAAGCGTTAGGTTTCAAATGGGTTTGTACAACCAGCCTTTTTAATAGTGTTGTTAAGAGCAATTAATAAAGAGAAAGTGTCCATTTGAATTTCTGAAATGTGTTGGCAATACTCTACGCTGGAAGTTGAAATAAAGTGTTTCTCGAAAAACTTGTCGGTTTGCATTTGAATCCTTTTCTACAGTTCAGTGGAAAAAAAGCCATCTTATATTGAAATATGGATTTTTCAGTTTAATTTTATGAACATTTGCCTGAATGTTCATAAATTTTCAGAAACAAATTACTAATTATAGCTAAAGAATTACTTTATGCAAGTTTTTTTTTTCCTATACAAAAGTATGGGTGATTTACTAGGTGCAAGAAAGTTACTCTTATTCAGAAACAAAGAGGTGGGGAGGGAAAGAAGAGATAAAGCTAAGCTATCTGCTTTAATCCATCTGGTAAAGTGTGAACAAGCACCGTGAGCATGAGGAGAGAATTTGCATCAAGAAACAAAGAATAGCGAGTCAGCTTTTCAGACCTACTCAAGAGATAAAAGGAAACTGAATGGAACGGCATTTGAATTTTCATGAATTTAAATGAAATTGTAATTTCAAAATGAAATTGCACTTCAGTGTAATTGAAATTATTGGAGAATTACCTTTACATAGCCATGGAAATGCAACAGAAAAGTGTCGTGACAATTACCTTTGTGTGACTATTGCCTTGTTTAATGATCCTTGTCCATTAGCGTTTTCCAAACCAATGACCAAGCCTTTTATGCCAGCTAATTATATGTTTGAGGCATAGATCCAATGCACTTAAGCACATACAGTGTTTCAGGACTGAATCTTGCCTCTTTCTTGAAAAGACTATGTATAAACTAAACCACTCTAGAGGAAGCAAATTAAGGATGCACATCAAATTATTCGTCGAAAGCAGTATAGATACACAACTGAAACAATGAAATCTTAGTCTGTATTTGGAGTTGATATAGTACCTTGTATACAGACTTTGTGAACACACTCAGGGAAAGCTAGATGAGTCTCAAAAACCAAGGTGAGAGTTGCTAGCCAGTGCATGAAACTGAAAGCAGCAGGTTTACATTTCACAGCAGAAACAATAATTCTCACACGGTAAGCAGATGGGTGTAATTCTCACACAGTACGCATGCTGGACTTCACTGTCACAAATAGCAGTGAAGCAGAAAGCTGAACAAAATTCAAAATATGATAGGAGATACTGAAAAAAATGAAATGAAAGACATCAAAGATGTCTGAGGACTACATGCTTCTGTGCACAAGTCAGTGTCTTAGTGTCTGCCATGAAGAATGGCCTCACTGGGTCTGAATTAATAGTACTGGACTGGTGTTACAATATCCTGCTGTTCCTATGAAAATATTGAAAATGCTCCACCAGTCCTCTTAACACAGACCACAGTTTGAATTCCTAACCTTACAAAGCCAACAAGGGATATTTATTGCTCGTCTTCTTCATGTAGATGCCAACTTTAGGCAGGATGGCCAGTAATTCACAGAAGGCATTCAGGAACAATAACACTTTGTGTGTTCCCGATCAGTGAGAAGGTCAATGCCACCACTTAAACACATGTTTATAGACCTGAGACAATACAGCATTCCTTTTCATTTAAAAATAAAAGTCATTACATGAGAATATAATAAATGTATCTTAACTAACATTTCTTTATCATCTATTAAAGCCAAAGAAAGAAGGTATGTTCTGACTTACCTTCAGGTGAGTCTGACATTTTGGATGATTGTTTAAATCAATCCTGTTAAGCTGCTCATAGAAGCACCTAACACGTCTTTAAAGATTTATTACGTTATGACGCACGATATTGGAAATAATAGGAAAAAAGAAATCAAACAATTCAGTTGAACCAGCTGGGATTTAAAGCTTCCTAACAACACTTTGTCAGTCATGGGATTGTTTCTAGAAGCTACTCTTTTTTTTTTTTTCTTTTTTTCTTTGAAATATTAGTCCCCACATGAAGACCAAACCCATGTCACAGGTATATCTAGCTGTCCTACCTTTCGTCAGGTTATGCAGGATATCCTGGGCATCACCTCTTACGCCAAGCTTGCTCCATAGCTGCGAGTCCAGGGGTTTGTTTTATATCTGATTCCCGTTTTACATCTGCATCACCAGCCCTTTGGAATCCTTGTCTTTTTCTGTTCTAAATCATTTCCTGTTGTTCCCCTTGACCAACTCTTGTCCACCTTTATATTCCCTTAAAAAATTTTGTTTTGCTTCTCTTTAAATGTCTCAAAGTCCTTACTTTCCAAACTGGTCCAAATGGCTTCTTCAAGGCCATTCAAAATTTTATCCTCATCTCCCAGTTATCTTACTGTATTTCACTGTACTAAAACCTTTCAACTTCGCTTCATAATTCTGTTTTCACCATATACAGTCTCACCTTTATAATGCTTTCTGTGCTATCATACATTTTGTATTTGTAGGTTCAAATCAGCTGGAAGGTGAAATCTACATTTCGGGTGATTGCTTTTGAAGGTCAGTTAGACCTTCTATAGATAATGTCATGGATTTAACCAGTGGGGTTAAGAATGCAATATTATTTACTTACTTTACTGTACCTTATGCAATATATTTCATAAAATAAAAAGTTTTGGAACAAGTTATCCATGAATATAATTAAACTTTATGTCCAGATATACTCTATTACTAAACAAATATATGATATGTAATCTTATGGTAACGGGGAAAGAATTATATTTAGATATTAAAAGCATGAATACACCAAATCCAATACATAAATCCCAGGAGTCATACTTTGTGTTTATAACATAGTTTCTCAGTTTGCATTAGTAAAAATAAAAATAAGCTTGTCTCATGTCGTATAAAAGCCACACCATTAGTCTTAAGCAAAGCTCACTTTTTCATACAACTGCTATTGGCATACTAATGATTTTTATTACCTCCCAGGCCAGCATTTGGGATACGCTGGGCGTCCTAATATTGTTTTTCCTGGGAAGTCACCTGATGGAGAGCCTAAAACTGTTCTGAAAACTGAGACCAATTTTAGCCAGACAAGTGCCTTTGCAAATTAACATATAACAGAATATACCACACATTGTTTGTAATTAGAAGAGTCTCATAAGCATATATTTATTGGCAGTGAACTGTTACTAATAAATTTGTTCTTGGCACAAGTACTAGAGATGGAGATTTTTTCCACATAGTTAAGAAAGAGGTTTTAATGAGTTTTTTATCCTTCACATATCAAAAAACCAGCAAAACAGATACGAAATAAACCAAGAAGATAAATCAGTGGAATCCTTAATGTCAAAATTTTTAAAACAATTTTTTAAAAGCATTTTGTTATAACCATTTAAATTAAATTTATAAACATTTTCACCTTTTAAATTCTAATGTCCTGGAATCATTTCAAATGTATCACCTGGTATGTATTGTTCCCAAAATCAAACATCCAACACTTCTATGCCTTTGTTAATCATGAAACAGAGAGTTTGTAGTAAAGCTCTGATGTTTTAGGATTTCCAGTTAGATAAAAAGGCTGTTTTCTTTCCGTTTCAGGAAGCATCATATAATTTGGTAAATTATTTTGTATTATAAAAGCATACAGGGAAGCCATATCACAAAAGCCACTTCCAAGTTATGTATTTATAGATAAGAAAAGTATGTCCAGTAGGTCTAGGGAGGTTCTTCTCCCCCTCTACTCTGCCCTGGTGAGACCACACCCGGAATATTGTGTCCAGTTTTGGGCTCCCCAGTTCAAGAGAGACAGGGACCTACTGGAGAGAGGCCAACAGAGAGCTACGAGGATCACAGAATCACACAATCACAGAACGTTAGGGGTTGGA
>NW_009721452.1:0-6711 GCF_000703405.1 Apaloderma vittatum
GGCCAGGGTTAAACCACGACAGGTCCCTTCCAACCAAAACCATTATCTGATTCTGTGATTTATGGGAGAGCATTTGAGTGTTTATTTAAAACAATTTAAAAGTGTTAGATGTAGGCATTTACATGTTATTTGTATTTTTTGGTGATAGAAAGAAAAATTAATATAATAGAACACAAATTAACTGCATCAGGGAAGGTTTATGTTATATATCAGGAAACACTTCCTCACGGAGAGGGTGCTCAGGCACTGGATGCACTGCCCAGGGAAGTGGTGGAGTCACCGTCCCTGGAGGGGTTTAAGGAGAGGCTGGATGTGGCACTTAGTGCCCTGGTCTGGCCGATGTGCTGGTGTTGGGACATAGCCTGGACTTGATGATCTCAGAGGTCTTTTCTAGCCTCAACAATTCTATGATTCTGTAATTTTAACCTTTGGTGAAAAAGCACATTTCTCTTCTAAGATAAGTAATAGGAAATAATTAGATTCAGAACAAAAAAAATGTATTTCAAATTAATCACGTCACTGATATATTAAAATACACTATCTCTTTGTATCTGATTTGCTGCAAAGACTACTGAATAAATTAGAATTTACATGACTACTTTCATACACCAAAAGCTCTCACATTTCAAATTTTAAAAAATTAGTTCATTGCACGTAGTTGAGAACAATTATAAATGGAACATTCTACTCTTCCAGTCCAACTTCTGTGCTAATTAAACAAAACTGTTAGCTAAAACAATCTTCAAAATGCTGCTGTAAAGGAAAAGGGAGTAATGTTCTATAGGTTTTTCTTGTAGCAAGGAAGCCCTAGGCATTAGGAAAGTATCTCTAGTATAGAGGTTTATGAAGTACTGGATTAAAGTGCCTGCAGAGATTGTTACATCTCCAACACCTGTGACTTTTAAGATGACTAAAAACAGCCTAGACAAAATGTCACTAAGGCTAACCACAATATAGCTTGAAAATCTTCACCTCCTCTACCAGTTCTCTGATTCTTAGTAAGGATTTACACCAGTGTTCCTAACAGAGTTTTACCTCCTGTATTATTAGCACTGAATGCTATTGAAAATAGCTATTGAAATAGCCCAGAATTACATATTTTAAACGGAGGATCATTTAAGTTTGACACAGATGCTTACAACAAAAAAATTAGTGAACTTGTTTATTAATTGTGATCATCACATTTTAAAACACCTATGTATTATACCCAGTTTTACAAGGAAAATCTGGATTACATAAAGCATGAGTTTCCTAATCCCAAGCATAAAGGAAACCAAATAAAGAGCATAAGAGAACACAGATCTTTTGCTTTCAGACCCAAACACAAATTACTATTTTATTCCTGGGCATAATACTATATTCCTGGCAAACAGAGATGATTACAGTACAGAAATGTCAAAGGAACAGGCAGAAGTTCCGAATTTACTAGTTTTAACACAGGAAAACATTGCCAAAGAAACACAAAGCCAAATCTAAGTTTCTAATCTCTCTTTCCTCCCTAAAGGGAACTACAAAAACATTGCCTTGGTAAAAGATTTTTACTAAGATGTTCGTGAGGCATACATAAAATGTATAAACTTACCCAAAATACAGCTTCATTAAGTTTCTACTGTAAAAGTTCCAAGCTTTGGCACACAACTCTTCAGTGGCACACAATTCTTCAGTTGTCTAAACAAATCATTTATGGCATGAGCACACAAAACAGTGCTGTATTATGAATATTTTAAAATCAGACAAAAATATGAAATCTTGTATTTTCCATGTTGATTGGTGCAAATTTTAAATAGACGGATGTTCCAGTATAATTTTAAGTATTTTTCTAAGTATTTTGCTACCAAATTACACATTTGCTTTTACAAACAAAAGTTAAAGGAAAAGCTAAGTTAGCACAAAAACCAGAATTAGTACATGTGCTTGATGTAAAGCTCAATAACTGAAATCCAGTCTTTCATCCCTCATAACCACTCTTTTATTGATCAGGTGTATCCAGCAATTTAGCATATTAACCAAATCCTTTAGTCACACTTTGCAAAAATCTTTTTATAATGTATTGCCATATAAACCATTTAGCACATGATTTTAACTCCTAGGTGTTTTGATAAACCTGTTCGAACTTCTACAAAACCAAAATTGTGTAGGATTACAGGCTCAGAATAGCCCTGTAAAAGAAAATATGGTCTTTTGAATGTGCAAATAGCAATCTGGCCTCAGAAAATACTGGAGTTTATCCCATTTACCATTCTTACTCCTAAGGAAATCTATGAGAGGATTTGACTGTGACATGTTTGTATATTTATACATATACCATATAAATAGACCATTGCACTCTTAGACTGATTAATATTTGAGTGGTCGGTAAAAGAGGGAACAGCAGAAATGAAATTGCGGTAAACTCACAGCACGGATGTCCTAAGAGAAGGCAAAATCTGGTACAGCTATATAGAGCTAACTAAGAGAAAATTCTGTCATGCTGTACGCCAGCGTGCTGACTAAATTGGTTCAACTCCTTCCTTGCATGGTCATACAGCAACTTTCTCCTTCTCCGAATGTCTTAAAATAAGTCTTTCTTCTCTACAGGTGACTTTTTTTGATCAGTAAAACCCAAATGTTTACCTCTTTACTGCTTTATGTACAATAATACTACATTTAACTACAACTATTAATTGTCAGCATTGATAGCACTTTCCAAGATTTATCAGTTTAAGTGGAAGTTTATGAACAGGCTGAAGAAAAACTAAATAATGCATAGAAAAAACCATGCTATTGAAATTAGATATATAGTTATGTGGAACTCTTTTCTTAAATTATGACCAAATATGAAATAGGAACTACTTGTTCCCTACCATACACCTAGATGCTATGCTTGCCTCTGATTAATTTTTGGATACAAATCAGTATCAACAGAAAGAAACTGCAAAATATCATATTCCTTATATTATCTACAGAACAATAACATAACAAAACTTAAAATCAGAATATGACTATTCTGTGTTAGACTTGTTCATAATTTAAGAGTTAATGCAAATGTTTGATGATTTTTACCAGCTGTTCACCATCTAGTCCAAAAACAGTGCCCAGGTAAGTTTCTGAAATCCTTTTTAATTCTGAGTGTGAAGACAGACCAACACACATATTCCTTTAAAAGAGAAATAGATTATATTAATCATGTTAGTATCCCCAAAAGGAAATGCATCTTTTCTCTGTACCTAACAAGATTGTAGTTACATATTATGGTTTTATACTATTATTAAAAGATTAAGACCTAATATCATTTTCATTACAAATATATATAGCAGTCATTTTTAAAATGTGTTTATAAAATATGAAACCAAACTATCCTGTTTTACTGCTATTTTTAGAGCTATTTTGAAATATTGTGTACATCAGAGCTTAATACATTCCATGTAATATCCATCTTGGACATTCCCTATCAGATTATATTACCTTTTTTTTCTCATCCTAATATTGACTGAACATCCATTTCAAATTTTCAGTAGTTGGGGCAATATTTCCTGCTGTTGCAGATAGCAATGCCATGTCTAGGTAGGTAAACTCTTTTGGTTTCATTTAAAAAAAGAAAAAGACAACACACTGCAAGAGCCAAATAAATCAAGAAAAAAAATGCTGTATTGTACTTCCATGAAAAATACGGCAACAAAAAGTATTTACCAGGAGGCCAAAATTAAAGAGAAATTAAATCAGTTTTCAACTTCTAGGAAGGACATCCTAAATAATGTTATGTAAATAGTAAAACCTCGTCATTGTGGTTCAGGCTGTTGGTGCACCTTGCAATAGGAGGAACTGTGTTACCCCGTGGAGAATCCCAGGCAAAGGACACGAGAAGGGCACAAAGCTGCATCACCGGCTGTAACGGTTTCACCTGCTACCACAATGGACTTAAGCCAAAACAGAAGTGTATGCAGAGTGGTTGGGGGTCCACACAAACTCCTGAGACCTCTGCTTGAGCAGGCCCAGAGATTAAGGATTCATTATTCACCTCCTACTGAAAATTTACCAGAAGTGGCAATTGCACGGAATATAAAAGCAAGGCAAGTACCTCCCTTTGAAATTCCAGCTAGCTCACATTGCACCAGACACCTATTTTCCCAGCATTAACCAAGACTTTGTCCATTTTATTACTGTCCCTCATTTTTAATTTCTTATTCTCTAAGTTTTTCTAGCTCACATCTAAATGGATCAGCAGTGGGCTTTGGTGTCAAGTTTTACTCCAATGATAAATAATTCTCATTCTCTAAGTTTTTCTAGCTCCCATCTAAATGGATCAGCAGTGGGTTTTGGTGTCAAGTTTTACTCCAATGATAAATACTGCAATTTTCTGACAATGAGGCATTTTACAGAAGTCAGTATCTCAACAGAACAGCCTCTTAGTAAAAGTTGTACCAGTGAGAGCGCACCTACTTAACCTGAACTCTAAAACACTATATCGTACAGACTTTGCATGTAACATAGAATTCAATTCATATTGAATTAACACTTAAGATCTCCTTCCTGTACAAAGCTCTTTCACTCCCCAGCAGAGTTTTTGCCTCCAGGCATCCTTATTACTATAAAATTCTGTTCACTTTTTTTCTTATCTTCTTATTTGTTTATGCTATAATCTCAGTACAAGTTCCCAATATTTAAAGTTTTCTTGCAGCTTAATCCTGATGACAGCCTAAAACATCAGGCTTGATTGCTGCACAGCTGTGACACCTACAAATGAAACTGCAATCCTAGATGAAATCCAGCGAGTGAAAAAAAAGGGTACTCTATCTTCTTAGTGGTTCATGTCAATGCAAATACCATCACAGCTTGTTTCTTTTCCCTTTGCACCTGCTAAAGATTTTTTCCTGATATTTAAAACCTTCAATGAACCAGAATTTATCAGCCTCAAGGATGGCATATATACAAAACACAACTTTTTTTGAAACAAACCTGAAGCATGGAAGTGCTTAATTACTTGTGCAAGCTAAAGCAGGAGTGGAAGCAACACGAGCTGCACCAACAGTAATGAACATGCTTCAAAAAAGGTAAGGACACACAATTTCACAATACTCAAAGCTAACGCAAAGCTCTGTGTCTTGTTTTCTGCACGGTAAGCTAAGGATACACGTATACATTTTCTCTCTTTTGTCGGGTACCAACTAATTATAAAGTAATCATGGGCTTTTTTTCTAAGTGGGGAAAAAAAGCACTAACAAGGCTGAGAAAACCATTTGCTGGGAAATATATTTTTAAAAAATCAGATGACGTTTTTAGCCTATAGAAGTTGCACACATTTTAGAGACCAAAGCCTGCTCCCATTTAAGTCAATCACAGTAATAAGCAGAACTAAATCCTTAGTGTTTTTTATCTCATAGTGTGATGACTTCACTTAAAAGGTGAAAGAACACAGAGAAAAGAAAAAATGAGAAATACTACAATTAATGACTTGGTACTTGAAGGGCACATCCCTGGTTCAGATACGTAGATATACCATGGACAGCAATGAAGTTATAACAAGTAACATTACCTCTGTTTTGATTACCATAAAACTAAGGGTTTAATGTATTAACTAAACAAACAGGAGAACTAAGTAGGGGTTATATCCACTAGGTATTCTGATTAAAAAAAAAAGATATCAGAAGAAAAATACTTTCTATGTTTTTAGAAGTATATTGTGTGTCTTACTATGTTTTCAATATCATATGCCATTAATATTTGCAAAAAAAAGCAGCATTAACATTTAAATTGCAGTATACAGTGCCTGCTGTGCCATTAACCTGTTTTAAAAGTTCACATTCAATATTATAAACAACATAACACACACACACAGTCATTTAGTATGTACCATAAGACAGCATCAGATCCCTTTTCCATTATTTCTTTGAGTTTTTCTTCTAAAAATTTAAGTGGATCTTCTGGACGCATAATAATTACACCACAAAGCAGCACCTGCAAAAAGAAACTTTAAATTAATGCCTTTGTGTTAACAGCAAAGGAGCATCTAGTTATGAAACTGTTAAAATAAATACAAGTTTACCAGCATCTTTTAAAATATTGCAAAATAGAGGAATTTCTTTTTATCACTTACCTTCCCTGTCCTTCAATTTTTAAAGGTAATACTGCACGTATCGGCATATTTCAACTGACAGACTTCAAAGCACTGGGCTTAGGATATAATAAAATATGTGGTATTTCTTTAACAGTTCCTACTAAGAATTTCATTGTTGTTAATGTGCATTAAAGAAAGAATATACAGAAGACTGGGAAAATTTATTTACTTAATGTAAACCAGAATTTAAAACAAGATAAATCTTGTGTAGTAAAGAATATCTTGAATGGGAAGCAAGGCCAGAAATTGATCTTGTAATCGGTATTGAAAACAAAATGCAGTTTAAAAAAATATTTGCTTCTCAAGATTGTGTTATCAAACTGCTTTATATTATCTTTTAGTAGTAATGCACAGTAAGCGATGAATTATTTTTCTCATTTGTCCTTCAACTGAAGGACATACGTCACTTATTTTTGGATTGTGAGCTCACATACAGCAAGAATGTCCGAAGTGTACTGATTTTTAAAAGCATATGGGCAAACTGCAGTTAATTAAGTGACTATTTAACAGAAACTATAAACTAGAAGACTTTGTGCCTGGTAAAAAATTCAGAATGTGACTACGTATCTTTAACTAGACATTAATATCATAAGTCTATGGGGCCGGATGGGATCCAC
>NW_009721453.1:0-12307 GCF_000703405.1 Apaloderma vittatum
GGGGCTCCCTAGTTGTCCCCACTGTCTCCCCTCTGTCTCCATGAAGCCAGCGCTGCCACCTTCTGAAGCCCCTGTTCTTCTTCCAGGCCGCTGTGCAGCAGAGACTGGGTGTATTCCTGTGCTCTTCAAATACAGCCTTGAACCCGTTTCACCCGTCAACCAATCCTTAAGCGAAACGTATAAATTCTGTGCCAAAAGCCCAAGAGGTTGCTGTCACCGAGCTTAACAAAGCTCTATGAATAGGATAACTGTGATTCTTCAAGGCAATCTAAAGAACATAGACATAAACCAGAAAATGTACCGAAGCTGCTTTGAAATCCTTGGCCGATGAGGATAAGCAGTCGCGACAAATAATGCAGCTGAAATCGGAATGGGAGGAATAATAACTTATGAACAGATGCCGATAGTCTTAAAGTGAGATCTTATCAACCCTCAAAGTCAGTGGGACCTTGGGCTGTGTGCACAGAGTGTGCCTAATTATGTATTTTATCAAATGGATAAACTCAGGAGCTTGGCGAGCGGGGCTGCAGCCAGCGCTGCGTGCCACTCACTGACATGCTTTACAAGAACAGACATTCAATTAGTAGAAAATAAAATCTGAAGAGGAAATGATTGGTTTTATTGGTCCTGTGCCAGCTAGAAATTAAACCTTTGAAGTCAAAGACGGTTTTGTGCTGGTAGTAAAGCTTTCTTATCTGACTCTTGTCATACAGGGGCAAGAGTTGCCTCTATTTGAAATCCCTTCATAGAAGTCTTCTCATTTCTGAGCTGCCTTTGAGAGTAGAAATTCTGGAGGAAAACCTTTTCTGAAATGAGAAAACGAATCTGTGAGATTTACGGTATTGAAAATTACAATATTGAAGGAGGTTTTGCCTGTTGAGTCTAACCTGGACATATTTCCCCAAAGCGTGAATCTCATTCTGCGTAATAAACTCAACACAAAGAAAACAATTAAATTTATTAAATATCTACTATGACCTCTATACCTTTAAGTCTGAATGATGGCATTTATATTAATAAAGATAGTATACACTTGTGTGTATTTTCCCATTGTATTTTCCCATTTCTGTAAAATACGATGTATGGACAAAATTTAGTTTATATGTGAAGAATATTATAAGTGAGGCGTAAGGCATTAATATAAGATTGTTGATCTGTGAACAAAGACTATGTATTGAGGCAAAAAAAATAGCATAGAAATGTAACACAGCTACTATAGTTAAATCTGTAAAGCAAATATTGGCAGCCTAGTAATATCCTGGCAGAGTTTCACTGCACTAGCAGCTTTCACATTCAGTGTTAAAAAATAGTAGAATGTTTGTGTTTGGATTGAAACTTCATGAAAATCAACACAAACAGGATTTGGTTTTGCCTACAATAGCTTTTAACAAAGCAGACGCTTTACATACTGTTGCCTAAGGAGTGAATGCCATGACAAAATGCTGATAAGTAATATTATTAGTAGGTATAACATACGTAGTGCTAAACTCTAAAGAAAACGCATTTGTTTTGAAAGATCTTTTTTTTCTCTGTTTCTGCTGAAGTTACGTGCATGTAGATTTAAAGAAAATGGCACCAGAAATATTTCTTTGCTGAAGGTCTTTTCTTGCTTCCTAACTCCTTGTCACCCCAGGGTGAAGCGTTTGGTGTCAGGAGGGAGGCTGGTGAACATCAAATGCTCGGTGGCCACAGAGGAGTCCGGCAGGACAAAAAGGAGAAATGGTGAGATGGGGGAGAGGCATCAGGTACCCCAGGTGAAGTGAGGTATGTGATGGATGAGGAGATGAAAGGCTGAGGAGCACCAGCTATAGAGGATGAGGAATTAGTTACTGGGAGCAAGAAGCAGCAAGCAGGGAAGGAAATCAACAGCACACAAAGCCCAGGCTGCTCTTTCGTCTCTGTAGACTAAAGCAGGGCTTAGTGTCCCGAATATCAGGGAATGACGGAAGGTGGGTATGGTGTTCGGACCTCTGCGTGTGGCACTATAAAGAAAAAAGCCTAATCTCTGAGGTGTGGCCTTACTTCACCCCGCTCCCTGAGAGATAGCTCATACCAAAAGCTTAAAGCCTCAGCCCAGTAGGATACTACCTTGTTGGCTGAGTTTTGGGTAGACTTAGGTCTTCTTCTGTCTGCCCTCATTCTAGCGTTCAAGTCAGCTGTGAAAATTTATGGTTCTTTTCACAAAAGTTTTTGCCATAAACCTCAGTAGACATAAATGAAGTAATCACAGCTGCACTACAGAGAAGAGAATCAATGTCACTTTTCAGATTAACAGTGAGAAAGACATGTCTGTAAAGAGCAAGACTTGAAGGCTCTCTTTTCGCTCCCTAAATGGATGTCTGATTACAGCAGCTTATCCCCTGTTAAGGCTGACACAGTACCAAAGATCTTACGTGCAACACAGGGCTCCTGGATTCTGCAAGCAGAGCGAGCACAACATTCCCATTGAAACCACTGGGTGCTCTGCACCCAGCAGCACTGTGACTGGATCACATACGAATTCTGGCACATGTCAAGAAAAACGCTCTTGTAAAGGCCTCACAAAATTGAAGCCTGTATTTTAATTTCTCAGTAAAAGTCATTATGTTCCCTCACCTGAAATTTTTGCTCCTCCATCAAACACCTGCTTTGCTCTCCTCGCGCAGCAGGAACTGTTCCCTTGCCTCTCCTCTCCAGCTGCCTCAGTGGCCGCAGTTTAAACATGGCAATTTGGTGATGATGAGGGAATCACCCTCAGCAGTTTTACAGGGGAGAAAGATCTAAAGATGGGTTTGAATTGTCAAAAGGGAACTTCTTCACGGGTAAAAAAGCTAATTGCCTTCTGAGAAATTTCTGTCTGGCTTAAGATTGCTTCTCTGTTTTCTGCTTAACACATAGCGAAGCTCACTGTTTAACATATACACATCACTGTGATGCACCAGTATTCTGGTGAATTGTGTCTCCCAAAACAATGACTTTGCTCCTCCGTGCCAAGCTGATGTGGGGTGACACCATTCCTCCACCCGCACTCTTGTTTCAAACAGTGCCCAACTAATAGCGTCGAAGAGCAGGCAGCAGGGGTGAGCTCGCTGCACCACGGTTGAAAGGTCCTTGCCCATTCGGTAGGAAGGGTTTGTAATTTTTCTTAAGTATCTCACAGGGTCACCCGGTTTTCAAAAGGTCTTGCTGCTTAGTTCCATTTGCATATACCTGGGAAGAGACAAATTCCCTATCAGTTAATTTAGGTGAACTCTGAGGGCTCTGGTTACTCACACAACTTGCAATCCTGCCTGAATCTGATTCGGTTTTCGACATTCGTACTTCCTCTGTAGGTTAAGGTTTTTCATCTCTGACCTATATTCTCTGAGCCAGTGGCTCCAGCTTTTTACCATCCTATTTGTTAGTACCCCTCTGTCGGTGGCTTTCAACCCCATAATGAAGCAGAGCAGAGCATGTACCCCAGCTCCCAGCTGCCAGACCTCATACATCTCGATGCACAGCCACTGGCACTGAGGTTTCAAGATAAAGTTTCAGCCAGTGAGGTGGGGTGACCAAGGAGCCAGCACACGGTCCTTCAAGCAACCCCAGAGCAGGTACAAAAGCGGAAAGGGTGACCAGGCAGTAATCTGCTTTCACAGCAATCTCCACGGATTTATATTGCACAACCTGTGTAAAAATGTTTCCTTTCCTATGTTTTGCACTTCCCATCTCTTAATTTCCTGAATATTCTCTATTTGTATTACAAAGAAGGAAAAGGAGAAGCTCCTGATCTCTCTTCTCCAGATAATTTCTCATTTCCCATGCTTGCCCTCAGGTCCTCTCCTAGTTTTCTGCTTCTTGCTACTTTAAATCTCTCCTCGACTGGAAAGGTTTCTTGTTTGCTATTTTATATGAAATTCCTCTCAACCCTTTTGATAGCTTTTCTGAAACTTTTTGACCAGTGAACACACAATATTATACCTAAATATGCTTGGTCATTTGAAATGGTCTTAAAGTATTATTTTTTTTTTTACATGCAGCCCATTCTTTAAACTTCCTAATAGCTTTTAAGCATTTTTGATTGCACATTGAGCAATGATTTTCACTGAGCTATGCGTTGCCACCTGGGTCACTTTACAAAATTGAAGCAGTTATTTTAGAGCCCTTAAGGTGCTTGAAAATGCTCTCACTACTCCTCCAGTGTGTATTACTTTACATTTACTGAGACTGAATTTAATTTCTGTTCATCTAACTAGTTCATGTCTCCGAAGATAAATAGCAAAGTATTCCAAGAGGGCAATTTGCTGGCTGTAGCCTTATGTTAGTTACCAACTAGCCTATTTAATCAGGAAAACATCGTAAGGAAAACAAAAGTCTGTGCAGACTTCACTTGTGGAGCATGTTGAGGTGAAAAGGTGGGGACCTTCTGGTTTAGACACTCAGATTTCATATGTAAGCAATATAATAAGGCAGTGTCCTTTGTGGTTGGAAAGAATGTTGCCAGAATTAATGAATGGTGCCTTTCATTTGCCGAATTTGGGCTGGTTAGCTACTGTAACACCCTGATTTACTTTTTTTTTTTTTTAATGAAATGCATCAGATGGAACAGTGGTGCTGGCTTCCTTCTGTAAATGTCTGTAATTTTGAGTCAAATAAGAAATGAAGGCTTTGACCTAGCTATGTAGAAAAAAATTCTGTGTAGGAATAATCCTGGTGAAAGATATTCAGACAGTACATGGATCCAGCTTTTCATTTATTAACACAGCTTTTCCTGCAAGCCAGAAGAAAAGACAGACATTTTTGGCATAAACATGTCTTTCTGGCAGTCTTGCATGGTTCACTTTCAAATCTGGGAACATCCACTCCTCCCTCCTGTCTAGAGCAAAGAGGTCACTGGGATGTTTCAGTGCACTTTAATGACTCTCTGCAGGGATGACAACCCACCACACATGGCCTGAATGCTGCTTGCCTTCTAAGAGATTAACTAATTATTCTGAAAAGCACCAAAATAATCGGCAAATGACAACTCTGCACTATTTTCTGATCTGTTTGTGGCACTACGGCACATTATGTCACCAAGGTGTGGTGTTACTCGTGCCATTGAAGTGGTGATATTTATGATATGAGCATGTTCTGACTCTAGAGATTTTGACCACCACAATCTTCTCCCTTTGTATATCCCCCCCAACTTCAGTTAGAATATTGAGGAGGACAACTTGTAGCTCCCAGCTCCTTTCTTTTGTTGGAGGGGGGTATGTAGGTGGGGATGGGATGTCTTACTGTGAAAATAGCTCCAATACAAATCCTGGACATCCCCCTTTGAGCACCCCAAGTATTGCTAATATTCTCTGGCCAGTAACCCTACCACAGGCAGATCGACCAGACGCTTACAGAGCCTAATGGTCGGGTGTGCTCCTGCCTCAGCCACCTTTGCCATTCACTGCCCTGTGATGCTTCTGCACCCACCACTACTTCACAGAAAAGCTATTTCGGAGCCTGCCAAATTCGGTAATGTTGATCTATTTCTTATCCCTCTCCCTGTAATATCTAGTTGCCGTAGTTACCTCATGTATCTAAGGCAACCAGATGTTACAGACGAAGGCACTGAAATAGCATCAACAAGTGCAAAAATTAAGTGTTTTAACTACTTTGCTTGAGTTAAGCCACTCAGGGTTGTTTCCCACTCTGTAATTTGCCACCTCCTCAGATCAAACCTGCTGGCCTGGTCCCACGCTCCTCTCCAGGATGTTTGTGGCTGTCAAGATCCTGGCATCTGGCTTGGGAGGGAGAGATTCCTTTTCCCTGGAGTGATGGCCATGGGACTGCCTGACCTTTTCATCAAGGATGTACTTCTGGGACCACAACATATTGAGGATGCAGCAAAGGGGAGCAAGGGTGTTTACACTTAGCACAGAGCTGGAAGCAGTGACCTGGTTTTATTCAGTTTGGGGAAAATACACTCGCAGAACGAGGAGGATTTATCTCATTACCTGTTTTTCTGGAGTAGGAAAATGGTTGGAAGTCAGGCAGGTTTCCAGTTTCTAAGTACTGCCCCATGGAGAACCTGGGGACTTCTAAGACATCCACAATACTGCTGTTTTCAGGGTTGTTTGTCAAACTCAAAAAACTATGCAGATAATCCCTGTTCCCACCTGATGAAGGAGCCTGCTGAGCCAGCAAAGAGAAAAATAACAATGCTTCTCATGTTTTGTTATTTTCCTATATAAAATGGGATCTGCTCCAAGTTGCCCAAAAAATTGGAAGACCGGGATGAGTCTCCCAGCAGGTGCAGTACAGCACATGTGAGGCATCCGAAACGCAGGAAACACAAGGTGCTGCAAGAAGTAAGAATGACAGTGACTACACATGTCCCAAAATAACTGTTCCAGGATAACTACTCTAGGTGAGTAATATTTACAAGCTGTAAGTAAGCCAGTCCCAAAGGGAACTGCTTTCCCAGGTGTTATGGCTGTGTGCAGTCACACAGCATCTCAAACTCAGAGTGCCGGCACGGTGATGTCCCCACTGCCTGCCCTTCCACACGGCCACATGATGGACAGAGAGGCACCTGCGTGCCAGGTCACAGAGAAGAGGAACGTGTGCTTTGCCACACCATGGGTGGGACCTGGGTCACCAGACTGCAGTCAGAGGTGTCCCCAGAAAACCTTGAATATGGCCCCCTAAATGATTTTTTCCTCCAGCTGCAGCACTGCACGGCTGTCTTTGCTTCTCCTCCCAGGCAGGGCTGCTGCTGAGCTGATGCCAGCTGTGCCTGGCCAGAGGGTGCCCGGAGAAGGAGGGTGGCTGCCATGCTGCACCGGGACCCTAAAAGAGAGAGAGGGTCCCCGGAAGCCAGGTGGGAAAAAGATTAGCTGAGCCATGTAAAGTTTCGGGGGGTCTTAAAAATAAGATGTAATGGAAAAGAAGGGTTAAATGGATGGACAACCACTAAGATAACCATGGATGTATTACAGGAAAAAGTAAAATTAATTCTGTAAGGTGCTGCCTTTATTCCACCATGAGTTTCATCTTACAGCTGTTGCCTTTTCACTCCCTCATTTTTTCAAAGGCTCTGATTTCCATGTGAGGGCCTAGGGAGGGCTCATAAGCAATTAATTTCACTTGGTAAAAGCACTTTCCTCTCAAGGTTGTAAAAGCACAAATTAGGCATAACACCCTTCTAAGGCACCTTTCTCAGGACTGAAGGAAGCAGGTGTTTAGTGTTACATTAATTTTAAGCCCATAATTAGTGTAACTTGAATCCTGGACCTCTTCCAGTTTAATTCATTATATTGCTCCAAACAAGACTCCCCTGCTGACTTCATGTGAATGCAGCAGGCCAGGTCTGCAGCTACCCAAACCTCTGCTTACGCTGCTCAGGGTGCAGGAAATGAGGTGTCAGGGAGCTGCCATATGGGTTTCTATACGGCCCCTGTAACTGAGGTGTGGCTGACACAGCCTGCACTCCGGCTGCTCGTTGGCCATTAAAGTGATGTTGGTGGCCCGCAGGCAGAGAACTGCCTTTAGCAACCCTCGTTTCTCTGTGTACCTTGTGATCTGAGATCATCAGAATCTTCCTAACAAGGTTTCTGCCATGTGCCTTCCTTGCTCGGGGGCTGGTGGACCCCCTTTGGAGGATCTCCTTTGGACTGCCCAAGTTTGAGGAAGCTTTTTTCATGTCCCGCTCTAAGTGGTGCAACTGCTCCCACCAGAATGAAAACTACAGCTGTTGGCAGGGAGGAAGTATTGCAAGAACCTTCTATTTCACCTATTTGGGGGGAAATAAAACACCAGGTTGAGCACTGGGTAAAGCATGATGGGCTATTATCACAAATGACATAAGGAATTGGTTTGGTTTTCCCTCTTGGAATTGGTACCACTGGGAAGTATTTTATGTTGAAGGATATGAAGTGCGTTGGTTCAGTTTGGGATGAGGCAGGGAAGGGAATGGAAAAACCTGTACTTTGACTGGTTGTTGATAACCACAGTGCTTCTGAAATGACTGTTAATAAGCAACGCTAGCAACAAAGAGTGGCTTGCACGTTGTGTGTGTTTCCCCCATGGGAGGATGGGAGGAATTACAAGAGGGGGGCTCTGGAGAAGTGGTACCTGCGGCACTGCCTTACAAGTTCACAGACTAGTTAGGCAGCCGGTCCGTGCGGGTCAAACTCGTCCCTGTCTTTGCTTGAATTATGGCTAAATATGAGCTGCCTGATTTAACCTTCACTTTGTACAGCTGTTGTTTGGCAGAGTATATCTGGGATGTGAGAGGAGCTAGAGGGAGACAAAGGGGGAAAAGACTTTGCTTGTTTTAACCAGAGTTTGAACTTGGCCGAGGAATCAATTGATCAAAAAGACATAAAAATGCCATCGTGCAAAACCAGCTTCAGAGCTCACCCTCCTTCAGGAGAAAGCCGTAAGGTCAAGGTGAGGGGAAACAAAACCTGGGGGAGCACAGTGGAGGAAGATCATGGTGCTGGAACAGACCCAGAGCACACAACATGAAGTACCACAACTTACCAGGTATTTACTGAACTCGGCAAGGTATATGTTAGTCCTGTGTGAGCAATTAGTGCTGATTAGCAGTTCCCTCTGCTGGCTGAGCTAATGAAGTTATTCCTTCAGTTCTATAGGTGCATTTCTGATATTGTGAGGGTGCAGTTAAGTTGAGCAATGTGGTACATCCACGTGTGAATTAACAAGGATGGCAATGCCACAGGGGTCCTGTGCAACAGATAATAAAAATGTGGTTCGCACTACTGCCATCAAACTCTTTTCTAGTAATAAAAAGAGCAGAGCAGCCACAGCCCCTTGTTCTAGGAGTGATTCTGACAGGCATTTCCCTGAACGATTGAGAGCTGTTGCTGAAGATACTTCGCATTGGGTTGGTTGCTGCATCATTTGGTCTGTGTATGTGTGTATATGCTGTTTGCTATGAGGCTTTGAGCAAGGACATAAATCTACCACTATTTAAATTTTATAAAATATTATTTTAAGAAACTGCATTTTCTTAGATGGAACAAAACTTCTTTTTCTTCAAGGAACAATAAACCAGACCATTAATTTACTTTCCACATCTCTTGGACAAAATGGAGATGCCGTGACTTACACATCATGAACAAGTTATAAGCTAACTTGCATAGACCTCTGAAGGCTTAAGCCACTCAGAAATAAGAAATTAAGTCAGGTTGTCAGCATCCTAGCCACGTCTCCTTCTGTCCAAATGGCTCTTCTTGATGTGGTTCCTCAGGGAAGGAGAGCTCACTGCAAGGCTGCTGTCCATTCAAGGGCTTAAACAGCATCAGTTGGAGCCACAGCTCAAACAGTAATTCTGTGAAAATGTTTTTTGCAGACAAATGTGCTTTTCTTACCTTTCTTACCTTCCCCCAAAGTGTGGCCTGTGAATGAGAAGCCCTGGCTTCTTTTTACGGTTTTGCCATTAATCTGCCAGGTGCTTTTGGACACCTCCATCCGCTTCTGCTCTCTGTGTAACAGGGTTACTGTTAACTCACCTGTTGTAAAGAGCTTTACAAATAGAGATAAAGGAGACTAGGAAACTGTTAAGTAGTTGTTTTAACTTCCATGGGACCTGGCTCAGGTGTCCAAAGGTTTTCCATGAGGAGATTCCTGTGGGTTTCTGCGCAGACCTCTCCCACCACTCATCGCCATCCAGCCAGGGGACGGGTCCAAGGCAAAACGGCTGCCGCCGTCCTCCCGCCAGAGAAATCCTGCTCTGCGCTGGCCCAGGCTGCAAACTGAAATATGTGCTTCCCGTGCCGTGGCTTGAGCCCCTCAGGAAAGCTGCAGCTCTGTCCAAAGTAATAACCAAACACAAGTGTCCTAGGCTAAGGCCAGGCTTACTGTGAGAACAGCTGGATGCTGCCAGAGAGAGCGGCGGCTGTGGGAGGTGAGGATGGCCAAGCTAAACAACCACTGTCTGGTCCCACGTCCTCCTCCTCCTCGGGAGCAGCAGCCCTCCCACTGCTCGCCATGAGGCCAGGATTGGGGCACCCTGTTTGTTGGCCCCACTAGCCAAGGCGTGAGGGACCTCTTCCACACCCGGCTCTGCCGAGGCTTCCAGCTTCAGCTTGCACATGCTGTGATGCTCAAGTGCTCCGGCTGCATGTACTATAAATCACTTTCACTTTCGTCCTTGAACTGTGGGAATTTGCCTACAAAAAGCCTCATTAACCCCAGTCAAAAGACATTTTGCTCGCTGGTATTAAACAACCAGAAGCAGGCAGTCAAGTTGTGAGTTGAACACATTTCCTGCCTAAAAGTGAAACGTTTGGTGGTGTCATTGGAATTTTTTCCTAACCTGTTAATAATACTGGTACAGATCTTCTTGCTGGGTTTTCGCCGCTGTTAATATTGAATTTCTGTAATGGCACAAAGTTTAATTTTAGGAAAGGTAAGTTTAGATTGGATATTCGGGGGAAGTTCTTTACTGAGCGAGTGGTGAGGCACTGGAACAGGCTGCCCAGGGAGGTGGTGGAGTCACCAACCCTGGAGGTGTTTAAAAAAAAAGTAGATCTAGCACTTGAGGCTATGGTGTAGTGGTTAGGTATGCTGGGATGAAGGTTGGACTAGATGATCTTCAGAGGTCCCTTCCAACCCCTAACATTCTGTGATTCTGTGATTTACTGAAGCACAATGTTAAACCTACCCATTGTGTTATACGTTGAGCAATTTGAACCACTAAAATATAACTTAAATGGGTTAGGAGTTTTCATTGTAGTGGACAAAACAGAGGCCAGATAGAGCAAGCACGGTAGAAGTACGTTCTTGACGTGCATTTCCTTTGCAGCATGAACCTGTGCTGTACGTGTGTCGGTCACAGGGGAAGTCTGGAAGTCCCCGAGTGAAAACACAGAAGTATTGGTATGCAAATGCAGAAGCGCTACTAGTAGTCTCATCACTGCCAGCATTTTACATGAAAAGTGCCACTCCTCATGCTGTGAGTGTGGCATGCTGTCCTCTGCCCTCTCAAGCCATTTCAGCCACTGAAGGTGTGTTTGGGGTGGATGGATGCATCAAACCTAGGCTAAAAGAAGCACTTTCCTTTAATTAAACAATGCTTAAAATCAGTTGCTACTGAGATTTGCTACTGAGCTAACTGCTCTGCTGTAAAAAGGGTTTTCATCTCTTCAGGATGGGACAGGGCTGGCCTAGGATGCCGGCAGTCACAAAACATTAAAAGGCACGCGGAGAGGCTCAGGAGGAAATACACTGGGGGAAAGAGCCTAGGAAAAGGGATGCACCAGGAGCAGCAAGACAGAATCAGGTTGTTTTTAAGCAGCTGTTTTCCATGTTTTTCCATTTTTCAGATCTGCAAGTAGCTCATTTTTGCTTCCTGCTGGGAGGCCCCTGAGCAGCAAACCCGGAGGTGAGCCAGCAGCCCATAAAGTCCAACTGAAAACTAGTGTGGGGTGATGCTCTGGTGAGGGCCTCGTGGGGGTGTTTGGAGAGGTCCCTGCCCTGCCCTGAGAACCTGTAGGGCCAGGCATGTGGAGGTGACTGTGCTGGCAGGGTGAGGGAGGAGGGTTTGAGACTGGAAGCAGGAGGAGGGTAGGAGAGAGCAGGCAAGTGGGAAGATGCTCAGCCAGAAGGATGAGAGAAGAGAAGGGGATCCAATCAGAAACTTGCATGGCGTGTCAGACTGACGCATGCTGTCAATAAACCGGTGTGCTTCTGAGAGCAAAAGAATGAAAATTCATTCTGAAGACCCTAAAAAAGAATAAAATAAATCTTTTGGAGCAAAGCTGTATTTAATTTTGTTATAATCTGCTGAATTGAGATATATTTCAAGTTGACTGAAGACTCCCAAGCGTGGTTCACAGAGGAAACCTGATCACTTTTGGCAGAGGGAAGAAAAACTGTCTGTTATAACTAAGTTCTCTCAGCTGGCACGTTTATCACCAGAGATCAATGAAAACCAGAGGATAAATAAAAGCAGATTTTGAAAATGAACGGATAGACATTCAGGCGCCAAAAATATTTTTTTTTTCCTGGGTTTCTTCTTTTATTTTTCTGCCTGGGAGAAAATTAAATTGAAACATATTTTATTGACGAGCCTTATTTGCAAAACTGATGAAACAGTGGCTAATGTCATATAGGTCTCAGATTTGCTACCCTATCAGACCTATTAGTTTGTCCCGCGAAAGGTGGGTGCTTGAATGTGGTTTGGCTTTCAAGGTGGGACACAATGTTCTGCCTTAACAGGAAGCACATGACCCAGTTTTTAGCTGCATAGCAGAACTTGGAGAGGACTGAAATTACCAAGCAGCATACTGATGATTTTATGAAAGTTAACCATGTTTTCCCAGAGTGATGTGCTACTTCTAAGGGA
>NW_009721453.1:12338-27345 GCF_000703405.1 Apaloderma vittatum
TAAACAGTATGTTTTTATTTAATAACAGGCCCTAGAAATGCACTTGGAAAATGGGCAAAGCTTCGGAGGCATGGGAGGTCAGAATGCCCCACACAGACATAGCTATATTGCTCCCAGAAACTTATTAAATGTAGAAGCATCCTTGACTAGTGTCCTTGCATGCATTTTCTCGTGTATTTTCCTTTCTTTAGATTCAAATACACTGGAAGAATTGAGCTTCTCTCCAGTGTCTGTCCCACCTGACCTCTCTCCTCTGTACTCTTTTTCCCGTATTAACTAGCACAGCATTTTATATCCATCCCCTTCCATATTATTGCCATATGTTGTCCGCCTTCCATCTCTCTAACTGCTCCCAATTGGCTTTCCTCCCTGGTTTTGATTCTGGACTCCTCTCTGCCTTCTCCTGTGCCCAAGCTCTGAGCACAGCCATCCCTGTCCCCACCAAAGGGGCCAGCCCCTTGAGCTGCTCCCCACTAGACGCTGCCATCTCCCCCTTCTGAACAGCTAATGAAATTAACACCAACAAGTTTTCTCTGATGCCACTCTTCCTGCTTTAATGGAGTTTACTGAAAGCATGCACAAGGCTATTTTATTAACTGCTGTCACTAGCTATCTTAAAGCACCCAGCTTTTCTACGGTGCAGCTAAAAAGAAAAGACAAGGGCTAAGTCACCAGGGTGCTGAAGGCAGGACAGCACATGCAGATCAATACAACTGCATTGGATCCGTGTATTTATTTATTGTCCTGTGCATCTAGCCTTCTATCTGTGCTGCAAACTCACCATCCTCCTGTTCCAGATTTGTGCTGAGTACAGTCCACACCCTTGAGTGAGACCTCAGAGGTTCTCTGTAATTAAAGAAGAATAAAAGTGGCTGAAATCTATCTGTTATCAACTCTTGTTAGAGCTGGAGTAAGACTTTAGCATAGAATTCAAAGACGCAAATAATTTATTCAGTGCTTGTTCCTGTGGGTTTTATATATAAATGCATGCTTTAGCATGAACAGTTTATCATCTAGGTAGGTTTGGATTTGTATTTTCTTTAGAGTGACAGAAAAGCAAGAAAAAAAAATATGATCACTGTGGAGAGATAGACTCCGTTTCTGTAATGTTCTGTATTTGAACTAGAGCCTGAACAACAGCTGCCTCCAGTAGATAGGTAAATCATTATGCAGAGAAAAAAATTACAACAGTTGTGTGTGCCACATTTATAATCCAAACTCCATAAACTCCAGCAAGGGATGGGAAATTCCAGTTCAGGAGTGCATGGCCATGTGCCTTTAGCAAAAGAATATGAAGATATTATGTGCAAGATAACTTGAGGGAAAAGTGTGTAGTACTCAACCCTCCTTGGCTGTAAGAGTGAGAGATCAGCATGGCTGGTAGCAGAGGCCTGTTCATCTGTGAATTTTCTCTTATTTTTTTTCAATTCTTTTTTTCCTGAGAACACTGCCACTCTATTGAAGTCCTTAGATATTACTAGAATGGTGTAATGTAGGGGAAAAACGAGCTTGGATGGAATAAAGGCTTGATTCAGTCAAGTGTCATGACAGAAGAGAAGTCGTATTTTTTCTGGTTGAAAGAATGAATCTTATCAAGACTGTCTATTTAATTTCCCCATAATATTTGAAGCAGACTCCTAGTATTTAACGAGCTGCAGAACACAATGACAGCTATAATTTGGCTAATTAAAAGTGACAGGCAAGGATTCTTCCTCAAAGACAGGAAAAAACCCACTCATTTCTCCTTAATAGCTGGTTGGCAAGTCTGGATGTTCTCATCAGCACAACCTACAGCAGCACTTCTCTGGCCAGATCAACACCTGGGCCCATTTCCTAGAGCACATCCCGGCCGTGTGACGAAGTGTTGTGCAGAGACCCGCGAGGCAGCGACGCGCCGACTGACTTTGCAGCCCGGAGCTGTGCAGTGGGAGCACCTCAGGTACCAGGTGGCATTAGATCTACTGGGAGGCAACAAGTCTCCTCCAGTCAGTCGATACTGTTTTTCTGCACCGCTGCGGTTTTGTTGCTCTCGTTATGTGGGGCAGCAGGATCGGAGCGAGCCCGTGTGTGCGTAGGCTCCAGTTACACCATATATGTCTCCTTTATGTTTTTGCTGGACAGTTATTGTTAGGGCTAGCAAGAAAACATCAGTTTAATTCCACCACCTCTTCCTAGCCTACCTTCCTTCCCTGCTTTTCTCCCCTATTCACTCTAATTTAAAACTAAGCTTAAAACTTGGTCAAAGTGGCTTTCTTTTTCTTGCTTCCTGTTTCAAGCTGTTGCATCAGGGAAGGAAGGTTCTCGTTTTGCTGAGCTAAGTCCAAGTTGGTAGCTACTGGTCTGAGTTGCACTCGAGTCTCTGCAGCTCAAACCAGGTGCTTAACATTTCTCAGCACCTCAGCTTGCTATGAGCAACACGACAAAAAGTCCATCTGGCTTAGATGTGCTGAGCTTCGCCATACTGCTTTTTGCAATTTGTTGTAGGATCTTATGATGGAAGGTTTTGTAGGGACATAAAATGCTTTTTTTTCCTGGGTGCCGCTTTTTTTTCCCGGGTGAAGTGCAATTTTGGTAGCCCCTTACCTTTACACCACTCGATAACTGGTGTAAAAGCCAGCAAGGCTGAGTGGGGGCTGCCATTTTGGGCTTAAAATGTGAAAGAAAACCAGTGACATGGTCCAAACAACTTTGTGATAGCATCCCACCCCACCCAGGATAACCAACCTGGGCGTTAGCACGTACAAATGGGGTATATATCCATGCTTTTCCTCTGAAAAGAGAGCACAAATAAAAATACTTAAAGTTCTCTGATCTTCCAGCATTACGGGTGGGCTGGGACTCAGGAAAGACTCTGGATTTGCTTGGATTTAAGCAAAAAACATTGAAAATAAGAAATTGAATAGTTCCAAGTATGTGTAATAGGGGATGAAGCCTCTGCCAAATCAATTGCTAGTTTAAGTAAGCTCAAATGTGGTATCTAATTACTATTATGTCAGTGATGTCTGCTTGGTGGTCTCTGCAAAAAAACCCACAAGTTTTAAACTTGGGGAGATTTCCTGTGTACAGCTAGCAATAGCTCTAAAGAAAAAAACACTGACCCAAGCTGGCAGATTTCACGCTAGGCTTAGAAAACATCTTGGGTGTATTTCCAGTGTAGAAATTAGAAAATGAGAAATTAGAAAACATCTTGGGTGTATTTCCAGTGTAAGTTGGTCTAAGGAGCCTTAAGCACAATTCCAGCCAGGCATTCGCTTTGCCCTAACACAAAGTTTGTCTGATGATGAGACAGTTCAAAGAGCAAACCAGAAAACTGATGGATACAAAACTGAAATTAGCAAGTTGGGAAAAAAATAAAAAATCCAGTAACTTTCTGCTCACTCGGCTGCCTGAACCAATCTGCAGTGGGATCAGGAAACCACCAGCAGCTGACACTGCTGTCCTGCACCTTTACACAGCCGAGGCACGTGGATATGTCAGACGCGGAACCAGTGCTCATGCCTCTCTCCCGAACACTAGAAATTAGTTGGCAGCTTTTCTTGTCCTGTGCTTCCTTCTCAACCTTGCTCTCCTTCACAGCTTTTCCATCTTGTCTCCCTTGGTGTGGCTGAAACCTGTCCGGTTTGCATTTTTCTTTTTTTCAACTCTGTTCTCCATAATTGCCTCCTGTAATGGATGCAGCTTGCTTTCCTGTCAGCTACTTTTCCGTCTAGTGAGGTCTGAGGTTTGAATGGCTTTTCCCCTCCTTTGTGCTAAAGACAGCATGAGGCTAACAGGTAGCACTTTCCACCAAAAATATACATGCCTATTATACCCATAGAATAAACAGTATCCAGAATTTGCTACTTTTATGGACTTTCCAGAAAGGAAGGATAGGTAAAATTATGATCCAAAGGATGGGGCAGGGTTAATTTCTTTCAGTGGTTCTTATTTTAACAGCTATTGCTTGATGACGCCCATGTTGGTCTCCTTTATAGGCTTCTTGGCATAGAAAGCTGCATCTATAAAAGTAAATAGTATCCAATAGACAGTGGGTGTATATGCAAGCTTCATTTGAGATGATACTCCCCATGTTCTGAGTTTGTCTCATTTATACAACAGCAATTTTGCACCCTCATAGTCCTGTAAATGGGCTTTAAAGAAGACACAAGTATAATTTGTAGCTAGGCTCAGGACACAAATCTCCTCCCACCGTCTGGAAATGCATTATGAGGCTGCATTAGGTTTCAAAACAATTTACATGCAACAGAACAAAATTGTGTTGAAGCATCTACTGCAAGATTGGAAAATCTCAATGTTTTATTTCTGTTGGTGCCCTGGTCAGCGGTGAGAAGGTAATGCTAGTTTTCTGCAACCATCAAGAATTTCATCACAACTAATGCATCCCTACAAATCATTTCAGCTTTGACAAAACAACACTTTTCAATGCAAATTCAGTTTGTTAGATGTTCTCATTGGTTCCAATCATCTTCCTGCTATTTTAAGCTCTTTTTTATATGGCTACAGTGCAGCAAAATGGATCTTCAGGTTGACTGTTGGCAGGGTCAGGCAATGCAGGTTAGGAATACAGAACTCTCGCTTCTTCTGCCCTCCCTTACTATGCAATTTGATAGAGGATTTCTTGCAAATAATATTGTTTATGGAAAGCAATACTTTTCAGGTCTGACATCATTCACTAATTCATGCTGAAATGCAACACAGGGTGATTTTCAAAAGCTTGGGTTTTTTTTCTTTCTAAGACAAAAGTTCTGACTGCTCTGATCATCTTTAAAAGGGCAGGCATTGCTTAAGGGTAAATCAGTCTACGTGAGTGTCTAAGAGCGCTGTCTCACATTGTCTCATTGGCACAGTTCCTGAAGTTGTATTTTTAATCTTCAGTTAATTGCACACTATGGACCAATTCTGCCAAGCTTCTCGGGCTAAAGCTTTGAGGTGGCCACAGGAGAGACAAGCCAGTGGGAAGCCAACTATTAGACCTTGCCTTATAGCCAACAAGTAAACCAGTACTATTCTGGTGACGTTGCACAGCAGGGTGTGTATCCTTCAATTTTTTCACCTGCAAGGTTTTTTATTGCAAAAAATATTTCGGCATAAGACAAAACAAAAGAACTGGCAGTGATAAAATGTACTTGGTATATATGTCTGCAGGGGCAACAGGAGATGGTGGTTCAGTGTTTGGCTAACCAAAGGCACTTCCATCACTCAATACCCTCCTTTGTTTGACGTTCTCACAGTGCTTTCGCCCCCTCCCTGGGGAAATCTGCTTATGAATTAGTTCCATTTCACAGGAGACAGGAGAAAGTTAGTGCCACAGTCCCAGGCGGGCTGCACAAGTCGCCTTTGCTTCCTTCACAGTTCGTGATCCTCTGAGGCACCATCTTCACCTTGCCCTGCCCCATCAGGCCTACAGATTTTACCTCTCAGGCATTTTACAGGGCTTCCAAATAACTTCCCACTCCTGAGCATGATTCTAGTTTCCACACTCGTCTTCCTTTATCTCTCTTCACTGCCTCTAGAAGATCCCTGCCTTTAGAAACTTTCTAATTTCCCAGTTCTTGTCCTCTCCAATTGCTCCCTCCTGCCATCACTCCCAAAGACAGAATTGCCAAAGAGATTACATCCACTGGTAAGAAATTCCAAAATGATGAGGCTTAACCATGTTTGTTTCAATTTCTACACCTCGAAAAAGAATGCAGTAATTTCCCAATGGTTCCCCAAGAGCAGGTTAAGATTAAGTAAACAGTGTTTGAAAAGCACTTTGCAGATGGCAAAGAGTCCAAGCATTCCCAGAGATTTAGCGAGAGGAAACTTCTTGTTAAGCTGCATGTCTCAAATCTGTTTCCACAATTATTTTCTTTTCTCTCTTATGGTTGCAAGCTTATGTAGAAGGAAAAGAAGGGTTCACCTTTTTTGGCACTCACAGTTTGAAATTCATGTCTCTATCCCATCCCTTTGGCGTTTCTCTCATGTTCATTACTATGCTCTCTATGTGCTTAAAAACCATGAGCTCCTAGGACAATAGAATTGTTAAATTAGTCAGAGTGATGTTCAGAGGAATTGAGGGAGCTGGGAACTCCTCGGAATTCATTAAATGCTGGATTTAAGCTACATATCTAAGCTAGATGCTTGCATTTCAAAGTAGAAAGTATTTAAGCAGAATGTTCAGGACTGAAAAAAAGTGATTCCTGGGGAGCTTTAATACAAGGAAAGGAAGAGAAAGAAAGAAAGAATTGGGCAAAATTGCAGTTGGCTTCTGACACTGACTAGTAATTGAATTGGTAAACGTTAACCTCTTGAGATGATTTGAAATGCAGGTACAGAACACCCTTTCCCAAGGAGCTGGAGTGCTTTTTTTAGAGATCCTGCAAAAGGCTGCAACGGTAATTAATTTGATTTAACCAATTTTGCCACCTTCTTTCTGGGAGGTGATAAAGGTGGTTATCATAATAGATAAGAATGCTGCATTGTGGACCACGTGGTCATAACGCTTCCCAGTTTAAAACTTTTATCATCAGGGCTTTTTCATTATCTTCAGGCCAACTCATTCTATTCTTTTAGTATCTCAAAGTACACCAGGCATATTAAAACCACAGAAAGCAGCATGCGTCCCTGGCTAAGAGAGGATTTCTTAATTGCTGTTTTATTATGTATCTTAATACTTTCTAGAGGCCACTGCACAAACACAGAGGAAGGCTCTGTCATGGCCAGAGGAGTTTATCACCAAAAGGGATAATTCAAGTGTGGCATAGAGGAAAAGGAAGTTCTCAGACTGGGGACCTGAGACAAATACAGCAGCGTACGCTGGCCCTGAGCCAGCCAGCTCTGGAGACATCTTCTCTGCTCATCTTGGGAGTGCCCCAGGTCCCGTTCACGTTGTCCTTGAGGCAGCCTGACTTCTATGGGTAATGTCAGCCCTTGCAGAAAGCAATACTGGGACCTCTGCAGGAAAGGCACTAGCAACCTTGTTTGGCTAACGTTGCAAAAGCAGAAGGGATGGATGGAGGTGGAAGGACTATGAGGTTTGGTACAGGCCACAGCAAGAAACATCATTTGGGCTAAGAACAGATTTATTATTTTAGGAAGAAATTCTTCACAGAAAGAGTGGTCAGACACTGGAACAGACTGCCTAGGGAGGTGGTTGAGTCGCCATCCCTGGATGTGTTCAAGTGTCGCTTAGATGTGGTGTTGGGTGATATGGTTTAGGGGTGACCTTGTAGTGTAGGGTCAATGGTTGGACTTGATGATCCCGAGGGTCTTTTCCAACCTGAATTGTTCTATGATTCTATGATTATGACTTTCAAAGGCCATCAAAAGGCACACAAATCTTATTGATATCCAGCCACAAGTATTTAAGGAAGAGGAGTAGTTGTGAATAAAATGATGCAGAGAGGAGAGAAAAATGGGATAAATGCAAAAAAAAAGTAAGTAAATCTTGAATTGCTTAATTGAGAAGATGCTAAGAGGGTTTTTTTTTTAGAGAAAAATGTTTAAATTTAATAATTGAAAAATAGCCTTTTGCCAATGATTTTTTGGTCAAGCTTTTTAGCTTTTTTTAGAGCCTCTAATACTTTCCGGGTTTTTGGGATAAAAAGGGCATTCCTCTTTCAAATATTGGTTGCTCTTTCAACACATGCTAGAGAAAGCTAGGCATGACTAAACTACTATTTCAAGAGTTAATAGATTGTGGATGATAATTATATCCTGTTGAAAACATCCCTTGAGGCAGAGATGAAGTGGGGGAAGGGTGAAAAGGGGTAGTTTGTGACCCTTCACTTCAACTATTAAGGACAGCCTGTAACTGAGGATAGAATAAAAAATTAAAAAAAAAGAATAAGGCTTTGGACTTCGACCACGTGAAACATCTTTCTCTGCTAAACAAAGCACAAGCATCATCACTTTTTACCTGCAAGTTCAAGCCACGCATGTGCTGGAGTGCCTCTGCTGAACTGGAGTGAGAATGAGGCAAGTGCCCACCGACGTATGGAAGGTATGTCCTGTATCCTCTGCTTAGAAGTTACTCTTCTTGTGCAAAAGAAACACAGCTGCTAAGACTGGGCACTACCACCAACATAACCAAACCACCTAACCAGAGGAGGGCCTTTCCATGGGAGTTTGTGATGCCCCTGGGGGTGAGGCTGGAGAGTGGCTGAGCTGAGGACAGTGATGCGCCCACAGCTCTGACGACTCACGTTGGTGAGTCACCCAGAGATGCTTTAGGTAGTTTCCGTGCAAGGGTCACCAACTTCAGGTTTGCTCAGGATTGAAGATTTTTACACTAAACACTAAATTTGATGCCTTGGTCTTTTAAAAACTACTGAAGTGGGGCTATTAATTTCAGCAGGAACAGGAGCTTATGTACCTTCTTTTTTTAATTTTTTTGTTGTAGGAAGTATTCACTTAACTGATTCATTGAATTACTTCTTTTTTCCAGAATACAGTCTGTGATGCTTTTCTTCGTATACCCCAGATTGTAAGCCATCCCACTTATGTGCCACAGAGTCCTAATAAATACGTATCAAACTCATAGAGCTTCCACAAATGTCATTATTTCAAGGCAACCTACACATTCTACAGAAGTGGAAAGCCAGAAACGCCTCCGGTATGAAACACCTACCCATCAAGAGATTTCCAATTCCTTGTTTTATTCCCAAGAGGTTGCCAAACGGAGAACTCCTGCTTTACAAGCAGGGAATCACACCTGAACTGAATTCTACACATCCCCAAAGAGTAAATAGAAAAACTTTCAAGGAGAGTTAATTTGAACTGTGGGCACGTCAGTATAAATACAGATATTGTGGGAGAGAGCATGAGAAAAGTGAAGGTTGCTTCTTTCAATTTAGGTATTTTCACAACCTGCTTTAGAAAAACTGAATGGCAGTGTGTAACACCAGCTCTGATATACACTCTTGCATTGTTTTCAGGTTAATGCATGCAGTGGATGAAAAAAACAACAAAACAAATCAGCAACAGCGTACCAAGGTGAGCTGAAGTTCAAGCATTTTCTGAACAGTGATGCTGTGCCCTGAACAAAACAAATTGTATGGAGGAGAAGAGAAATCAGCAGTAGCAGCTGACCATCTCACACCTCCAGTAGAACAGAGCTGTGCAGCTGAGGTGTTCACTTTACCACCAGACCCCATCTCATCCTTAGGCTCCTGACAGCAACTCCCACCCCAGAGGAAGATCTCTCCTTTTGTCCTTCAGCTGGGCTTGCTGGCAAAGACCTGCAGCATCCCAGTCTTGACAAATTGGCTGTGGCAGTTCCTCTTCTGAGGGCTTCCATGGGATACAAGCCATGCCTGGCACAAGGGGGGGTTCCCTGGCTGTGAGTGAGATGCTAAGCAAGGCTCAAGCTATGGAGAATGCCATGCTCTGAGCACCATCGGTGACCGCTTCGCACAGTGACGGCGAGAGCTGTGTCTAATTTGGGCAGCAGCAGATGGATCATTTAAGACAGAAAGAGACTGGCACTACCAGCAGAGCGAAGGGATAACATGTTCCCTCTGCACCAGAAATCTCACAAGTGACTCATGACTCTCCTGCAGCTCACGCTGGCTTGCCTTGGTCTTTGGGACTGTGACTGCATATTTTAAAGGTCAGAATGTAGTGCTTCTTCCCTGCTACCTTTGAGTTCGTACTGGCGAGAGTTTTGCTCTGAAGAACATCCAGCGCGCATGACAGCTCCTTATGGTTTGATTGTGTAGGTTGCTCTTCTGCTGCTCCTGGCCCGAGTGCAGAGATTATAAGATAATCTAGCCAATGAACCTCTCAGGGGAGTTTGATTCCTGGGTGCTCGTTGCATACATAATTATCATGTATATGACTAATATCAGGCAGGCCTGGTGCTTAGGCTCTTGCGTGCCTGAGCCACATCCCCGTTCCTCCCGCGAGCCCTCATTTCAGAACAGATTTCAATTAACTTTCATCAGATGTTTAAGGTGGCCTAAGTGTTTTCTTCTTTGTGTAGGTGTTTAAATTTCAATGCCTTACACTTAAGGATGTACTTCACTGCTAACTAGAACACAGACTGGTTTGGGCATGTGCTCAAATGGTCTTTGGCCTGTTGGTCTCACTTAAGCAGGACTTCCCATGACAGCAAAGCTCTAGCGTTAGCTGAGCTGTGTGTGCAGACTGTCCGCAGGCAGGGGTTCATGTGCTGCGCGTTGTGAAAGCACACCGTGACGGTTCACCTGTAACTCCCTGGAGTCACGGGCATTTCACCACTGTCCTTGCTGGAATATTAGAAAGCCTGAAGCCGACTGGTGTTGAAAATCCCATTGCTTTCCTCCCTGAAATCGAATTGTTATTTCCATCAGGTAGTAGCTTTCTGGACAAATTTCAGTTCTGATTGCAATGCCTCCTGGTACTGCACAACTCATACTGGCTTGAACTTGGCACGATCCGAACCAGTGCAGGCTGGGCTCTGTGATGTGGAATTCCACAGAGAATTTCCATCAGCATCGGGAAACTGCTGGCCAGAAGATCCAGAGGATAGGGGTATCTGAGTGCTGCTGTATCCTTAACTCTCCTTAAATTCCCTTGATGACTTTTATTTATCATTTTACACAGAGAAAAGCAAACCAGTACGGACTGCCACGTGTACCAGGGGCTAGAACACTGTGCGGGTAAGGAACCCACTCCACTTGCACACAAGTTGAAATAGTCCCCCCTATCTCAGCAGCTTGGTAATGCTTCCATCTTTCATATGTTTCTGAGCTGCATCCGGATGGAAATAGTAATAACTCACCTTTGACAGTTATGTAAAAGAACGGCTACGGCCTTAGTTCAGCTTCCCTTGAACAGTGAGCTGAAATTCGTAACCGTGTTTCATAACAGCACCTTTACTGGTGAGCTTGCCAAAGAGGCCTGGGCCAGGCGACCTTTGCAAATGAATAACCGGCAACTCCAACTTTAGAAATAGTCTTTCACAATGAAGGTGAACCTGGGAACACACCCACTGCCTACACTGAACTGATTTTGCAGTAACTTTAAATCCAAAATTCTGTTTAAACTATTTAAACGATGCTTAAAATTGTATATTTATTCCCACACAAGACACTACTTATTCAGGACTTCTGCATTTTATTAGTCATATTGAATATAAAGTCCTAAAAATGCTTGTCTTCATTCCATAAATGCACACAGAAAAATATCTTTAGTTTTCAAATATAGGTTTTTTCAACTCCTGCTGTAAAAGAAAGAATAAACCAGCTCAAGTATTCAAAATCCATCAAAATAATACAAATTTTTTAAAAAATTAGTAACAACCTGTTGATCTGTCAGGTTTTATTTTTGGCAAATTTCAGGTTGTCATGTTCTCAAGACTTTTTTGTTCCAGATCTCAGAGCTAAAAGGTAACTACCTCCTGTTTCATGAAAGGTAATCTTGAAAAAAAAAGAAAAAAGGAAGAAAAACAACCCCAACTATCATAAGATAAATGACAAATCATGGGTCAGCAAAATTGCTCCAAAGCTTTATCAGGGAACTTGTATGTTCTTCCAGGTTGTTTTTCATGTGACATTTGTTTGACACTGCCCGAAATTATTCCCTTTACACCTTGGGAGTTTGACTGAGAGACATGACAATAGGCCATATTACTGACAGTGAATTAAATGCATTTGCACACTTTGTATAAAGAGGCAGTTGATCTTCCTACAGTCTGAGAAAGGGAAGAAAGGAGGAAAGGAAGTTTTTTGTGTCCCTATTTCCATTTCTTCTACCCTGTACTATGGGAATCCATGCAAAGACCCCCATTGAGCATTTGCTACAGCTTTTTGTAAAAGCAGACACACTAATAGCAGAGACAGCAGCTGAGGAACATGAAAAACATATATATATCCTGCTGCATATGAAATATATATATATATGCTAGTCTGGATGAAATATAAATCCTACAGCCTACCTTTTTTTCAAGTGGGCCACAAATTAACTTCATTCACATCCTAAAACCAGTTTTAGCAGATCCTTGGTATTAGTTAAAGAACATACAAATTGAGACTATGAAACTGGTTTTATATGTTGCTGAAATTAATGGAAAATCTTTGCCTTGGTCAGAAGTCAATACTGAAAAAAACCCAGGATAATTTAAAAAACAAAATAAATGCATGTGGATGGTGTTGAACGTTACTTTTGTAGTTCCTCCTTTAGCTTCAGCATTCCATCCAGTGTCCCAGGGTCATGCTTTTTATTCTTCTTAATGGATTTCTCGCTTCTAAAAGCATTGCTGGAGAGGTTTTAGGCCTCTTGCTCCACGTGAGGCACGTCTGGCCCTTGATCTGGGGTGCAAAACTGGACCCCTGCTACACGTCCCAGAGCAAGGGTGCAGGGCTCCCAAACACCGCCCTGTCTGCTCCTCCGCCTGTTCTGTGTCACATCAGTTTATCTGGTTTTCAACTTAGAGAATTACAGATATATTTTTTCTCTCTAAGGCTCTGTACTGTGTCAGTTTACCCTAAGTCATCATGACTATGGGCCCGATAGTCATTTAAGACCTATGCAAGCTATACTTTTTTTTTAAAGAAAGTCAGATTAAAAAAACTCAAGGGCAGCTGCCCTGGGCAAGTCAAATTTTCACTAGCCTCTCCTGTTGTGCTGGCTTGTCAGCGTTTGTGCTTATCCCCAGGGTGTCCTCCTTCCATTCACAGCCCTCAGTTTCACTTTCATTTCTCTTGGGCACTTGACTTTCGATTCTCCTTGCTGACACCTCCCCCAGCTACTGAAATAGTTGAGTCCACTTGGAATATCTTGTCTTCTTTTTGCTTTTTCACGCTATTCCTTTTATTTTTTTTTCCTTTTTTTTGTTCCTTTTCTGACTTCACGTCTTTGAAATCTGTTTTTCTCAAGTATCATAGTTTAGCCAATTAAGAAAGGGGAAATTAAGAATGAATGAATTAATCAGGTTCTTAAGCTTATTTGTGAAACTAAGTATCAGCCTGGGAACGATCACAAACAGGGATGGGCTCAAGTATTTTCTGGACTCCAGCTCAAGTATTTGCTGGACTCAAGGAGTGCACTTTCAACCATTACCCTCAGATGTGTGCAATTTATCTAACCTTTGTGGATTTATTAATTCATTTTCTGTCCTCCCTGTGCTCCTCTTATCCCAAATTAAATTCCTTTTTCACCCTCTGTGGTGTTATCTGTTTGGAACTATGTCATGTTTTATGCATTGTTAAAGTAGGAAATGTTATCTCTAAGGTTCAGATCCTGCAAATTCTATTCAGACTAGGGATCTGTTCAATTTACTAAGCAGAAACCTGCCTTGTTTCTGTGTTTCCACTATTCCAGCTTCGCATATCCCGAGATAGTCACAGTAATTTTTCTTTGGAAAAAACCCCAATGTAATGACAATATGACAAGAATTACTGTAATTCTAGAATTAAAACTACATAATGACAATGTAAGAAAATATTATCCTGGGGTATTATGACAGCTGCTTTGTCTGGTAACTGTAGGGATCTGGAACAATTCACAGGTCCAGTCAGGCCCTAACCAGCAAAGAGCATAAAAGAGATGAGGATAAAATGGGTTTATGAAACTTCTTGCATCTATTCTTCACCTTCCCCATTCTGAAGCCAGCAAAGAACTGATGATGGTCTGGGATGAAACGGTAGGACTTGACCCATTTCTCACTCCTCACACCCCTCCTGATGCCACATGTCCTGGAAGAGGCTATGAGGACGGTGACAGTGCTGCCGTGATGCTAATGAAGAAGAAGAGCTTCAGAGAGTCAGGTTCAAGGCCATTTGTGTTACTAGAAGAGGGTCGAGGAGCAATTAGGAATGTAAAAACCTAACACATGCTACCTACGAGTCACTCATTTTAATAAAATACATATGCTCACTGCATAGATATAAAAATGCAGGATATGGTTTAGTCTGTAACCAGTACTCAAGACTGCTCTATGACAAATCTGAGTGATGTGTACAAGATTATTATAATCTGCATGACATTTGCTTAGTGTTTTAATAAGCAGGCTCTTTAATTGTAGCACGATCGACTTCTGGACAGATAGATAAGGGGAAGTTAGTACTGGCAATTTATACTTCGTTGCTGTAAGCAGTTCAGGGATGCTGCTTTGCATAATTGTAATTAAAATACATTTTATTCTTCACTCTATTGTTCTGAAAGCCATGGGTCTGATTCTGTTTTCAAATATACCATCTGTATGCGAATGTGTGGTACCCGAAGCAAGGAGCATTGCAACTTTCTGATTACTTGGAGTACTGCTTAATCTTATAATTGTAGGCTCTTCATTGTCCAGATTGCTACAGCTGGGAACAGAACAGGAGGAATGACAATGAAGCAAGCCTGCTATTTCAAGATGGACTATCCCTCAGCCATTTTGCCATACTTTTTATTCTGTAATATTCCTTGTATTTCCCTACTATAAAACAGCCTGGTAGAAAGCCACATGATACTGTAAGGAGGTTGTAGCAAGTTGGATGTCAGTCTCTTCTCACAAGCTGCAACCCAGAGGACAAGAGGAAACGGCCTCAAGTTGTGCCAGGGGAAGTTTAGGTTAGATATTAGGAGAAACTTCTGCACTGAAACGGTTATCACACTGGAACAGGCTGCCATGGGAAGTGGCTAAATCACCATCCATGGTTTAAAAGCTGTCTAGACATGCTGCTCAGAGACATAGTTTAGAAGTGGGCCTGGCAGAGTTTGGTAATGGCTGGACTTGATGATATTGAAGGTCTTTTCCAACCTTAACGATGCTATGAATAGTAATTCAAAAATCAGACATCTTACAATAGAAATAGTTCCGACTGCGTTAGAAATGTCAAAGCTGGTAGCAGCCGTGTTTCTGTAATGAGCATGATTCCACCGGCACGGTACAGCTCTGGGCCCGGGCCTGTCAGTCTGGGTGAAGCCACACGCCTCTGCGCACCAGAGCCGACTCGCCAGTCAACCCTCGGCCTTATCTCAGGAAAATCTTTTAGCTGGGAGACACGCGGGCTTGTTCCTCGGCTGCGCTCTTCTCCTCTTGCATGCCTAACCGAATTCA
>NW_009721454.1:0-226 GCF_000703405.1 Apaloderma vittatum
GAAGCCCATAAGAATTTTGTGCTTCAATCAGTCTAGTTTGTTCGGTCTATCTGAGATCCCGAATTTTAGACAGTGTGAACGCGGCCTTCAGTAAAGCTTGCCTGCCTACATGCTTAACTCGTAGAAAAAGACAAAGCAGGATATTCTTTTTAGTCTTGGCCACAAAAGAAGCCCATAAGAATTTTCTGCTTCATTCAAGCTACTTTGTTCGATTAACTCCTAGAGG
>NW_009721455.1:0-6091 GCF_000703405.1 Apaloderma vittatum
TCTGACCCACCAGCCACCCCCTTCTCACCCACCCCAGGACTTGTGGGCAAGACACCTCAGCAGAGAAGAGAATAAGAGAAAACACGACGCGAGTCCCAGGTTAACCCACCAGTTTGCTTTCCCACCGTTCGTGATCCACATCTTCTGGCCATTAATGACGTACTCGTCTCCTTTCTTCTCCGCCTTTGTTTTTATACCGGCCACATCAGAGCCTGCTCCAGGCTCCGTTACGCAGTAAGCCTGAAAGAAAAGGAAATGCAAAAAGTTCTTTTTTTTCTAGGCAGCCATGGATTACTGCAGAATTATGGGCACCAAACTGATCTGTAAAAGAAGCGAACTGCGTGGGAAAGAATCACAGAAGCATAGAATGGCCTAGGCTGGAAGGGACCTTAGAGATCATCTAATCCAAAAAAATTTAAAAAAGAAGCCCAAAATAGCACATCAAAAAACCCCAACAACTGCCCGAGCAAGAAGGAAAATTAATCCATACATGCTTGGATAACATCTATGGCTTAATTTTCCTTAAAAATCCGTACTACAAATTGTCTTTTAACGATGAGCAGAACCATTCTGTAGCTTTTAAAAAGTCATCCCTTCACAAACGCTGACAGGGAAGCTGAGGAGCTCCCAAACCTGAAGAGCACGGAGTAGTGACGCTTTATGGCAGCCCTGCTCTTCAGCTTACGAGACTCAGGTTATTCCAGTTTTAACACGTTGCACAAAAATCTTTACTTCTTCCCACATAACAAACACTGCTTAGGTCGTATTCAAGATCAAGAAATGCCATTTAATGCCCATCTGAGCTGAGTCTGTGCTCACATAAACCTCACATTTCTCTTTAACTCTTCTTGGAGGGCAAACAAAAGGTATAAACGTTCAGTAAGTGAGACTTTGGGTGGTTTTCCAGGCAACACCTTCCGTTTGCTTCCTGAATGTGTCTAATCCAGTATTTCTTGGCTTCCAGCAAATGTCACAAACCAAAGCGGCTATGAGTAGGTATCAGCGTCCCGAAACACAAAACCGTGATCAATCCGATCGAGGAATCGTCTGCAGCTCCCGAGCAACACTTACACACATCATCGGTTCCTCTGTCATTCTGCCCAAGTATTTTTTCTGCTGCTGCTCATTTCCTGCGATGATGACCGGCATTTGCTGGAAGGAAAACATTTAGGTGTTAATCCGTCTTTAAAAAGGGCACAGGCTTTGGTTTAAAGGCGGCACTTACCCCAAGGGAGTTGGCCTCGATGGCCGTTTGCACGCCCGTGCAGCCGTAAGCCAGCTCCTCCGTGATGAGGCACGCGTCGAAGGTGCCGAGGCCGAGTCCGCCTACGGTGAGATATTTCACGGACTAAAACGAGTTCACGTTTTTTGTCTGATTTAAAAATGTCATTTCGCTTGGGGAGGCTACGGCCACAGCGTACCACGAGGATTTTCCAACTACTTGAAACTTGAAAATTGCTTTAAATGGGCAGAGGGAAAGCAGAGGAAGGGCCACAAGGGCTCTTGAGCTACCACAGCACTCAGGAATCGAAAAAAAGTCACAACAACCAACCCAATAACCTGGTTTTGACACAAGCCAACGCTTTGGGAAGTGCATAAAAGTACAGGAACAACACAGCGATACTTCCTGAAAATGTTTTTCCTGCCCTTTGAGCGACCTCCTCAGCCAAAATATCTTTGTTGTCTTCGTGACGCCGACCCTCAACACTTTTCCCCTGAATTCACCTGGTCTCTTTAACCCATGTGCAATTTCAGCACCGGTGCCATCCAGGGGCAATTAGTTTCCCCCCATTAACTATGCTCAGAGTGGGGAAACCACCTCCCTTCTTTCATTCCGGACCTGCTGACTCCTCCTGACACCTTCTGGCTGTCCTGGAGGGGACATCAAACCATCAGTCCCTCGCAGCACTCCTCATGACACCAATGTTTCGAGCATTTCTCATCCAGAACCCATTCTCTACCTCTTACCCTCCCTGCCATCCTCCCAGGAACCTCCTCCATCTCCACAACAGCCTTTCGAAGGAAGGATCAGCCCAGGCGATGAATTCGAGAGGCAGTTGGGATTTGAGCAGCGTACTTAACCGCTCCTGCTCCTTTCTGCATTCCCTTCTTGCTTTCTGACCTTCGGTTCGTGGTTTTGACCATTCCTGGGTGTTAGCCTGACGTTTTCACAAAACTCCGTATTATAACCCCCACAATTTCTTCTTTTTTTCATAGCAACGAGTTCAGAAGACACCGTTTTATTTGGGAAGTTTGGACTGCTTCTTTCCTTTCTATGATTCTGTGATTCTCTGATTCTCTGATTCTGTGATTGTGCGATTCTATGATTCTCTGATTCTGTGATTCTATATTTATGTGATTCTATGATTCTCTGATTCTCTGATTCTGTGATTCTATATTTACGTGATTCTATGATTCTGTGATTCTGTGATTCTATGATTCTCTGATTCTGTGATTCTATATTTCTGTGATTCTGTGATTCTGTGATTCTCTGATTCCACGATTCTACGATTCTCTGATTCTTTCTCGTGTGCATCACTTTTCCTGTTTTGAATTTCACCCGCGTTTTGGCAGTCGCTCCTTTCACAACCTTCCCCTGCAGCTCTTTGCACCAGCCTCACCTTCTCCATCCTGCACAACCCAGTGGTGTCCCGAAACTCCACCACCTCCCTATCAACCTTCATTTCCACATTCCTGATGGGTACCCCAAGCAGCACAAGCACCAGCAAGGCCGTGCTGCTGATTTTTCCTACTTGAAACCTGATGATTTTTCACATTTTGAGCATTTCGTACGAACTGGGTCTTCCTTGTTCACACGTTTCTCGGCTACTGCGGGTTGGACCAGATGAGCTTTAAAGGTCCCGGCTGCCCCAAACCATTCTGTGACTCAGGGATTCTGTTTCAGAGAACTCTCATTATTTTTCGTCCCTCTAGCACAACCTTTTATCTCTTTGTTCCCCAACCTCCTTTATTAAAGTGACACCTCTGAAAAATCTTTAAAAAAAAAAACCAAACAGGGCCAGCTATGGACATTTACCCAACTTTCTTTGCAGGTAATATCGACCTCTAAAAAGGAAAATCTAAAATTGAACAGTAGTCACGTACCAAAGCACCGCAGGAAAACGGGAATTAACTCTTATATCGCTCCAGCCTCCAGCAGAGACCTGAGCAAACCATGACCTTCAGATTTCTGACCCAGCGCGCCGAGGGAGCAGCAGGTAATCGTCAGCGTGACAGAAAATCTGGTTGTAAATTAACTGATTTCTTGCCTGATTACATCCGCCCCTAGGAACAGCCTGCCGGCGGATTCAATTGAGATTATTCAAGTACGCAACTGTTCATTTTCTATAGATATAAACCTCCTCTAAACCCCTTTCTCTGTTTTATTTTACAGATTAGAAAGAATCCTTACTCACCACAGCTTTCTGGTATGTGGGAATTTATGAGACCAAGTTCCCAAGCCCGTTTGATGAGCGGAAGAGGATACTGAAATAAAAAAGGGGAAACACGTTCTGATTCGTCACAGTCAACATTTTAAATTTTACACGGGTTAAGATAAAAATCTATTTATTTTTTTTTTTCCCTCTACTGTATTGCGGATTTACCTCCCCGGTTTTGTCGTATTGTGCAGCAACGGGCATAATTTCCTCCACGGCAAATTTACGAGCGGTAGCCTGAAATTCTTTTTGTTCGTCGGTAAGTTCTGTTTAAGGAAAAAACCAAAAAGTCACAAATTTACAAATGTTGGCAGGTGAAAAGAGAAAACAAGCCTCAGCTCCTCCCCAGAACGACCCAAACCGCCAGAACCCACCAGAAATCAAAGTGGCTCAACTTACCTCTGCCAGAATTACTCAAAAGTAGTAAAAATGGAGCAGGAAGTGCTATAAAGTAAATGCTAACACGAGAAAAAAAGCGCTAATATCAAATGTTTTGCCAAAAGCAACAGCGGCACTAATTAAACAAAGGAGAGGATGGAGGCAGATGGTTCCTTATCTGACGATTCCGGCTCCCCAGTTTCAAACATCGAGCTGTTGACCCACGAAATTCGCTTTTACGTGCATAAATTGCAAAGAGGAGGATGAATTTGTAACATACCCAAGTTCAACAATGGCTACGTAAAGCTCTTTTAACATTTTAAAAGCCAATTACTCCAAACTAAGGCAATAAGAAAAGCTCAAGACAGACATTAGTTTAAAAAGCGCAGAAAATCTGATAAATACCACAGACAAACCTGGCTTCCTCGAGCCGGGGATGAAATTAATTGTTGGTTTCAAATATTTTTTTAAAAAAAAGACTAGAAATCCACTCCGAATAAACACCTTCATCGTAAATTCATACTGAGCTGAACGCAGTTGGGTTTGGTTGGTTTGTTCTTTTTCCCTAACTCTGCAATTTGTCCTTAATTATTGCATTTCTCCCCAAAACCACATCACGTACCAAAGCTAAAGCCAGCTCCGGGTTTGTTTACGAGCGTGCTTGGAGCGGGTTTACTCGATCGCGATCTCCATCCGTGCCTTGCGATGGTTCGCAGCATCTGCTGAAGCAAAAAAAAAGACCTTTAAAGCTTGAGTCTCGCGGAGCATCTCGCCCGGCGTGAAAAAACACAGGGATCGACACCACGAGAAAAAGCATTTCCAGAGAAGAAACCTCCAAAATTAAATGTGAAACGCAGGAAGAGCGCTGCAAGGCACAGACGAACGTGCAAACGGCTCAGGACGGTATTTTCCAGATCATACGACGTCACACTAGGAGCACACGTGAGGTTTTTCTTACCTGGTTCTACAGAAAGTTACAGAATTCTTTGGGTTCTTTGTAATTTACGGAGCTGGTCAAACACAAACGACCAGAAGTCGTTATAACAGAGAGAATTTTTGCTCTAGTCCAGCTACGGGATGAAAATTTGCATTTAATTTGTGAATGTTTTCAGAAACAGCACTAAAGTCTCGAAAGTTATATATTCATAATTGCACAGTAGGATGCGCAGGCTTTACTATGTTGGATTTGTGTACGGATTTTACGTATGGGCTTTAATGAAAAAGTGTACGACTGCTTCGTGTTTAAGTCCTTTCAACTTTAGGATGTTAAAAAAGATGTTAAGACGTTAAAAATAAAGACATTGAAGATGCTAAAAAATAAAGAGGTTAAAAGAGGTTAAAAAATAAAGAGATTAAAAAATAAAGAGGTTAAAAATAAAGATGTTAAAAAATAAAGAGGTTAAAAAACAAAGAGGTCAAAAAATAAAGAGGTCAAAAAACAGGTTAAAAAATAAAGAGGTTAAAAAATAAAGAGGTCAAAAAACAAAGACGTCAAAAAACAAAGAGGTTAAAAAATAAAGAGGTCAAAAAACAAAGAGGTTAAAAAATAAAGAGGTTAAAAAAGAAAGATAAAAAATAAAGATGGTAAAAACCAAAGAGATTAAAAATTGAAGAGGCTAAAAAATAATAATGTTAAAAAATAAAGACGTTAAAAAATAAAGAGGTTAAAAAATAAAGAGGTCAAAAAATAAAGAGGTTAAAAAATAACGAGGTTAAAAAATAACGAGGTTAAAAAATAAAGATGTTAAAAAACAAAGTGGTTAAAAAATAAAGATAAAAAATAAAGATGGTAAAAACCAAAGAGATTAAAAAATGAAGAGGTTAAAAAATAATGATGTTAAAAAATAAAGAGGTTAAAAAATAAAGATGTTAAAGAACAAAGATGTTAAAAATTAAAGATGTTAAAAAGTAATGACGCTAAAAAATAACGATGTTAAAAAATAAAGATGTTAAAACCCAAAGAAGTTAAAAAATAAAGATGTTAAAAAATAAAGATGTTAAAAAAGACAAGCGAGCAGTGTTGCTCGTTGGGAGTTTCCACAAGCCACAGCCGTTGCAAAAGGGTCCGTTGCTTTCTTACCTAAGTTTTACCCAAGCTTTCTGACCCAACCGCCCCCAGCGTTATCGCCCAGCCAGCGGTTTGGGCTGGGAGGGATGAGCACGTTCCAACGGCCCCGCCGGGAGCAGGGGCACGTCCCGCTCCACCGGAGAATCCCAGAGCGGCCGCGGCTGGAATTTGCTCCAGGGACCGTCCAGTCCAACCCCGGCCCCAAAGC
>NW_009721456.1:0-8222 GCF_000703405.1 Apaloderma vittatum
GAGCAGGAGTAGCCATGGCAGCTTGCACTCCGATAGCCATCGGAATACCTCCACAGCGGATGTTCCCCATCTCTTCTGCCACCGCAATGCTATAGGAGAAGTCCAAGGCCATGCCGCCGTATTCTGAGGAAAAAACAAATCTGTGACACTCATATTCTAGACTGGCACAGGCAACAAAAAAAAAAAATCCACCCTTAGAATATTGCTGCTGCTGCAAGGACTTGCTAACTGCAATTTCACTGCTAATTTTTAAATATTTGACGACTACCAGCTCTCCTTTCAAAAAAGTGACGTCGTGCTATTTCTTTACAAAACCTAAATTTAAAATTACACCTGCTCTAATTACCTGTACACACATCAGGTCACCGCTGAATAGCTTAAGCAGCTTCCTTACTTTTACTGGAGACAACAGGTGGCTGAAAACACCCTCAGGAGGCACAATTCTTCTAAGAGCGAGGGATCTGACCGCATCACCACAAGGTAGGAAGGGCTTTTATCTCTCCAGGGTAATGCCCACAATGCCAACGTGCGGGTTGTGTCTCTGTGTCAAATTACTGCTGTAGCTCAAAATCCACGTTAGACACAAGCAGAACAGTGAACGCGTGTATTTTGTGCCCCAGCACCCCGTCGGTGCATTTTTTCATCAGCAGGAGGTTGACGACCCGGGGTGCTGGCCCGGCACCAGCACGGGCTGTTCCTCCTCCCCACATACCAATCTGCAAATTCAATTAAAGAGGATATTATTCTTCACCTCCTTCCCAGGCCCAGCGCGATAAACCCACCATGGAGCGAAACGCAGAAACGGGCTACGCTGCTATGATGGATGAGGCAATTTCTAGCCCTATTAAACAGTTTACAGTGCAAAGGAAACATGGTGAGAAAGAGAAGGTTACTGCTTGACGTCATTACTTAACTGAGAAGCTTTGATTAGATAACATTTTCCTTTTTCTCCCCTCCTCATCTGAAGAGCAAGTAGGAAAATTTCAAATAAATAGCTCCGATCCCTCCCACACACAATAAGGGGCAGACAACACAACCCTCTGCCATTTTCACTTGCTGACTTGCTCACCCCCACTACTGACCTGCCTCAAAGTTTTCAAAAAACACCATTAATTAAAAATCAAAACACCACAGTGCATGCAAACACAGGGCTTTGTGTCCTGTCATCTGTTTCCGAAGCCCACAGGAACTATCTCTGCCCATCCTTTTTCTACAGAAAGGAAGGAAAACACAAATGCAAGAGGCTAAGTGGGAAGTTCAGTTTTCAAATAACATTTCTCCGTAGGTCATCCTGGATTGTCAGGATTTAAAAAAAAATAGCTGCTTTTCCAAACCGCTACTGGAAAATAAAGAATGTTTCTTAAAAATGTACACAAAATTAAAATTCCGGCTGTGAGTTTAAGCACTACAGTGAAACCACAGCAACGTGGGAAAGTGTTTGGCGTAATTTCTAATCCAATACTCTCGCTTCTCCAAGGCCCCCAATCAGTACACAAAGCCTCTGAGGAGCAGTGAGGAATGTGTGTGCACACAAAGGCAAGAGTATTTAAAGATGTGTGGTATGACGGAGCTTTTACTAATTGCCTATGAATCTATAGCAGAACTGTAAGAGATAACCTCAGTTTTGGCTCCGCACAAACATTTTTTGTTTGATTTTATTGTAGGTTGTTTTGGTTTTTTTTAAACCAGTCAATCATTTTATTGCCGAACTACAATTTTTACTACTTTTGTCTTTGGTTTTGTCTACCAAGAAGTTACATTCCTGTCTTTCACTTAATTCTACCAACCAAAACCTTAGTTTAATTTACGCAAAGTAACTTCTCGGGAGCGCACAAAACTGACCCAAAGAAGAATTGGTTTATGCATGCATATGGCTTGACAATAGGCTAATTTAATTTTCATTTAGAAAAGCAAGCACCATGCCTAATCTAACTTTTGGTAAAAAAAATCCATAATTAAAGGAATCAAATCAATTTCAGATTTGATCGTTTTTAAAAAAAAAAAACAACAACAAACAAGCTATATGTGAAGATTCACATGTAAAACATTCCAAGGGTGAACACTGAACTTCCAGATGAGATGAGTGACCTTTAGAGAACTGCTTGGCTACATTTCCATGTTTAATTTGCAAGAAATACTGAAAGAATAAAGCAAAGCAAAACTAGGCAGTCTAACGCATTAACGCTTTCATAATTCAGAACAAGTCGAAAAGGGCAACTGTGCTGTATTCAAATTGTTAGTTGTGCTGACATTAGCATAATTTCCAGCTCTTAAGTGGCTTAATTGGATATCTCACCCATTCTAGGTTCTTTTATGAAGAAATTAAATTATAAAGCCCAAAGCAAGAACACACGAACACGCAGATAAATAAGGATTCTGCACTGCAGACCATGGGCAGGACCTGTGCTGGAGTGGGGAAAAAGCGTGAGGAGGAAGGAGAGGCAGACGGGCTGACGGCAACCCACACCCGATCCCTGCGAGCTGCTCAGGGTGGGGAGAGAGGGAGATGACCGAGGAACGAAGGGCTGAGGCTGAGCCTGGGAAGAAGGCGGAGAGGATGGAGGGAACACGCTCTTATTTTGCCTTAATTCCTCACCGCGTGAATCTATTGCAACTGGCAGCAAATTAATTTTCCCCAAGCCAAGCCTGCTTTGCCCATGGCAGTAACTGGTGAGCGCTCTTCCCTGACTTCATCCCAAGATTTGAGCCTCGCCATCGCGTTTGCTCCCTGCCCTGCTGAGGAGCAGGAGTGAGCAAGCAGCTCTCTGGCTGCTGGACAAGGTGAACCCACCACACCGTGGGCAGCAGACGAACCACTTTGTCTTTTAAATTGGCTCCGTGTTTTTCTACTCATCATCACCACCACCACGTTATTATTTTACATGCACGCCCCTAAAAGCAGCCAAGGATCAGGAAAGCTGAAGCCCCATTGGAATTAAATCTGGCCAGGGACGTCAAGGACACAGTAAGGAAGGCTTCTGTAGATATGTCAGCAACAAAAGGAAGTCTGGGGAAAACGCAGGACCACTCCAGAAGGAAAGAGGGGAGCTGGCCACGCAGGATACTGAAAAGGCTGAGGTGCTCAATGACTTTTTTGCCTCAGTCTTCACTGGCAAGGGCTCCAGCCACACCGCCCCAGCTGCAGAGAGGATCGGCAGTTGGGAAAAGAAAGACAAATAATGTTTATGGAAAAGGACCTAGAAAGCCAAAGGAGATGCTGAGATCTTTTATATACATGTTTCCTTTTTGTGAAGAGCAACACGTTTCTTATCACCTGATGAGCTACAGGCTCCACATTCAGATAGGACTACGTTCAACAAAGTGTCTAATCCAAATTTCCTCAGAGTTCAGAAGTGTCTCTGTTTGGAATTTGCTCCTGAACCCCATCTAGTAGCTGCCAGTAGGAACGACAACATCTGTGGTGACAAAAGGATCTATCAGGAAGTTGAAGCAAGGTGAAACAGGGGGTCTTCAAACACGTGAGCGAGCCTGCGAAAAGGTGAAAACAGAATACAGCCATAGCAGTAACTCAATCTGAAATGCTTACACAATTTATCTTGCTTGTTTACACACCTTCCGAAGTTCACATAAAGCGTACCTACAGGAAATCACACAGTATTATTTCGACTACTGGCATCTCAGCATAAGAAAAAACAAACGTGTGCTCTTATTTCAAGTGATGAGAAAGACAAATAAAACATGAATCAACTCCCACTTTGAAGATAGGTCTGGGAGACTCCTACGTCTGACACAAGGATGACAGAGCTAATTGCCAGTTTTCATCACAGTCTACAATTTTAAATCAACAGAAGCAAAATTTAAGTGTTCAAATCTTACTCACCTGTCGTAAATCCAGTTCAGGAATTTCAACTCCAGAGGCCGACACAGTGCCCTGAAGTTAGGTAACTGCAAATGTCATCAGGCTGGACAGTGCAGAAATCCTACCATAATTCCCTTCCTCTTCTTTACATAAAAGGAACTTGGAGAACTACCAAAGGGGTTCTCTCCCTGTTGTGCAATCCCCAAGAACCCATTCTGGAAAGCTGAGGCTGATCAAGATCAGAAAACACCTCCTGCGTTCTTGGTGATTTGCTTATTGCTGGGTGCACTGGAAAAAACCTCTTATTTCATATAAAAGAAACACAGTGAGTCCACTTTAGTCTTGCTGAGATGAAGACCACCCTCCAGAAGACTGAATGACACAACAGACCATTAAAAACCACTCTGAAAGCAATGGGAGGTGGAACTTTTAAAACCTGGGGCAAGAATTTGGCAAAAGCCACCTGGTTAGTCAACGTCAGAGGATCCATCAGTCATGCGGGTCCTGCTCAGTCACACCTTTACATAGTGCAGAAGGAGATAAAGTCCCTGCGGTGTATGAAAAGAGTTTGTTGGGGAAGACTCTCTGGGTATTTCCCACTTTGGGTAAAGGCAAACCCATTCACGGGATTGCTTTTCCTCAAGGACCTGGATCTCCTTGGTTGTCTACAACAAGTGGTCTTGCTGTTTGGGGAGTCGGGTTTGATATTGATTTTGTATATATTTGTATACAGATTTTTTTTAAATTTCCTTATAAGCACTATCATTATTTTATTAAAGCTGTTCTAGGTTTAGTTTCCAACCTGTCTCTCTGCCTTATTCCTTTTCTCTTCCCATTTGGGGAGGGAGACAGGTCAGAGAGCATCTGATGCACGACAACCCCCAAGCAATTAACAGTGCTAATTGTATGTTCCTGCAACAATCATTGCCACACAAGTCATCACAGATGCCACTTCAGAAAGTAAATTCACTGAGATGAGTAAGGTGATCAGATCTGTCTAGCAGCAGTTTAGATTAAGACAAAGCTATGCCAGAAAATGCAGAAGAAACTTCCCTCATAGCATAAGGATTAAAAAAAAGAAAACAACAACAACAAATTCAGGTTGGAAAAGCCCCTTGGGATCACCGAGCCCAACCCCTAACCCTGCTCTGCAGAGCTCAGCCCTAACCCATCTCCCCCAGCCCCACATCTCAATGGCCTCCAAACACCTCCAGGGGTGGGGACTCAGCCCCTCCCTGGGCAGCCTGTGCCAGTGTCTGACCCCTCTTGCTGGGAGAAGGTTTCTCCTCCTGCCCAGGGTGACCCTGCCCTGCTGCAGTTTGCAGCCGTTCCCTCTGGTTCTGTCGCTCCTTCCCCGGGAGCAGAGCCCAGCCCCAACCTCTGCCCAACGTCCTGTCAGGCAGCTGCAGAGAGCGAGGAGGGCTCCCCTCAGCCTCCTCTGCTTCAAACCCAACAGCCCCAGCTCCTGCAGTCGCTCCGCATCAGATTTATTCCCCAGCTCCGTCGCCCTCCTCTGCACTCGCTCCAGCCCCTCGAGATCTCTCCTGGACTGAGGTGTCCAAAACTGGACACAACACTCAAGGTGGAGGATTCAAATCTGTAGAGGACGTTGCTCTAGAAACCCAGAGCAATAAAGTCTAAATCACTACTTGGCAACACTTGCTACCCTCTGACTTACAGAAACCTCCCTCATGCATTTCTAAGGTTTCTCTATTTTCAGTATGGTTAGGCAGCGTCACCAAGTGCCATCTGAATCAATCGCATCTGCATGAATCTTCAGACTCAAAAGGATATCAGCCCTGTTCATAAAAATCACACAACCCCCCAAAATTGGACATGAACAACATCACGGGGAAGGAGAAGCTAATCCACAGAGTACAATGGAATAGAATGTCCACGTGGCAACACAAGAAACATTACCAGAGTAAAAAAATGCAGTAGCCAGAAAAAGAAACACAAAGAAAAAAGAAAATCAAGACTGCACACGGTCCCAAGCACAAGCTATTGTGTCAGCTCCAACTCAGGGAAAAATTTTATGCAATCACAGATTCCTCGATTGACTTCTGTCTGCTTTTAAAACGAAATTATTTTTTCCCCTCAGCTCTGACCCAACATCAGTTTCACAGAAATCTAGTTAAACCATCCTACAATTTTATTTCTTTAAGGTTAAGAAAGTACAGAACTCAATTATTGTACATTTGAAAATGTCAGTCAAACTAAATGTCACAGCACAAAGAAAACAAGAAAACAAGACACTGGAAAAATGAAGTCAAGAATTGTATAGGCTGAATATCACACCTTATGGGCTTCAGCAGCAAAGCCTTGCTACTTCTCATGAGGGTTCCTTCTCGGCAAGCTCACCAACAAACCACAGCCTGGGTTTCAAGAATATCACCCCTTCAACCTCTCTGCTGCTTGAGGTCAGTCCACCAGCAACAACTGCCAAACCTCTCACGCACGGAACAGACACGATCCTGCAGCCTCTGGCTCATTCCCCCGGTTTAAGGCTTTGATTCTGGAGGCTCAGTGTGGTTCCCTGAGGCAGGGTTGACCAGCAGGGAATAGTGCTGCTCCCTTCCGCCCAACAGGCAAACATTCCTTCAGTACCCACCTGCCAGCACCTGAAGGGAGCCCACAGGGAGGCTGGGGAGGGACTTTTTACAAGAGTATTAATCGGTATTATAAGGAATCTACAGTAATGTACAGACATTCGATGCTCCATGGCTAAGCGGGTCCATGGAAAAAAGCGAACAGACTTATCGATAAGTAACAGAGAGCGCCAAAGACCATTCTCCAGTTCAAGTACAACAGAGAGAAAAGATGAGTAACAGGGCTGAATACAAGTATGTGTGTTTGTAAGGATTTTTTAAAAGCTGGGTGAAAAGAGATTAAGATCTGAAATCAGAAGAAATTGTACTCAGTTTTGCAGCAAACCCTACGAGCAAAAAGCAGACTAATTACTTTTATTTCTTAAACACATTAGAACATAGAGTCAGTATTCAAAAGATCCAGAGCTCATTCTGGCTCTTCTGAGCTCCGCATAAACAAAGAGTTAAACTGAAAAGCAATACTACACGATTCAGGGATTGAACAGTTGTCTTACATTAGCTACTTATTAAAATTTCTGTGCTAAGATTTAATAGGAAGTGTGATTATCAGCTAAAGCTGTGCTTAGCTTTCTTCCCCACAACATCTTTTATCCCAATCCAGGCTGATAAATAGCTTGTTGTAAATCCACATTTGTCTGGCACGGAAAACTTCAGCGACTTAGCTCAGCGTGTCACACCTCAAGACATACATTTTGTAGGATCACAAATTCCAACACTTGCAGTGGTTTTAAACCAGGAGTTGAAAATCCAGGCGTGGGGCAGGCTGGGGAAGAACTTGACAACTGCTGGTTTTGAATGAAGTCCAGAAGAAAGGATTTCAGAACGTGTGCAATGAATAATTAAATGAGTTTGGACATGCTCTGCAGCCAGCCCGGCCCAGCACAGGGGGGTTTAAGTTCAGCAGCGATGAGCTCGGACCAGCAGCACGCCACAGGAGGCTTCCACAGGAATTTGTGATCAGGACATGCTTACAGGAGCAAATAATTTTCCAGTGGCTGACTCTGTAAGTCCTTGAGAAGCTGGGCCAGACACTGAAAAAGCACACCCTGCCATTCCAGAATACCTGCCACACTGCAGCTCAACATACTCTTAGCACGGTCACAGTGAACAAATTCAGATGACATCTGAGTGCTTGCTGCAGTGGGAAGCACAGCCCTAGGACATTAGGGGATTTCCTTGTTTAAGGAATTAACAGGCAAATCGCTCTTCATCTGGCAGCATCTGCATCCAGGGGCTGGTGCAGCATCAGCACAGGCAGGGCTGGGACCACCAGTTCCCCAGCTCCGGGTCCCCAGCAGCTCCCAGCCCCACGGGACAGCCTGGGGCACTGCTGGAACATCTCCAGATGTTCACAGAACCACAGACACTGCTGAACATCTCCAGATGTTCACAGAACCACAGATTCTGCTGGAACATCTCCAGATGTTTCAGCTCCCAAGGGCAGCAGAGACCAAAGGAGAGAGTCTTCTCTCTGTTTTGACTGTCTGGGAAAGCCAAATGGGTTTGAAATCGCTTTTGAGTTAGCAAAAGCAAAGTACTAAACGAGCATCCCTATTTCTGAGCGCTAAGAACGGGGTTGGCTGCTCAAGGCAAACCCCAGATTTTCTATTTACCAGGAAGGGTTGTGAGTTTGATCTCAGGCTGGAGATAAAAGTCAAACAAAAATGCAAAAACCTGAATATTTTTATGACAAGAAATCACATTGTTTTATCAGTTTGGTTGTTGTTTGAGGTGGTTTGTTTTGGGTTTGGGTTTTTTTGTTTTGGGGGGGGGGGGGGGGGGGTTGTTTTTTG
>NW_009721456.1:8253-19100 GCF_000703405.1 Apaloderma vittatum
GTTTGTTTGGGTTTTTTCCTGAAAAACATACAAGGGAAATTTTACAAGAAAAACACCTTTTGGAATGAAAGTGGAAGATACCTCACAGTGTCAAACTAAAGCATTTCCCCTTACTTTTGCCCAACAAAATAGAAATTTTCAGTAATTCTGAAAGCCCATGCGTGCTCTATTCTTGGTAATTTTAACGGAAAAAACACTTCATTGACAACTTTTATTTGGTTTACGAGGTGTGGACAAACACTTTAGGCACTATGCTAGGATTAAAAATAACTGGTTTAGTTCTCATTTTCGCCTATGATTTTGTGCGCATCCTTGCCCTTAAGATTTCTCAACCACACTGCATCCTAAACCAGATTATCCCTCCCCGTTTGTAAAAGAACTAACACAACAGGATCCTTCAAAAGAGCCTTTTGGTTTTCTTCAAAAGAACCTTCTACTCAGAATATTATATTATTTCTAGGAGTGTTTTTTTCATCTCTTGTGCTATGCTCCAAGAAATTATCATTGGTTGGGACTACTGGTTTCTTCTTATTCATTTGGTACTGAAATTTGTAACAAATTAGCATTCAAAATCATAAAAAGCAGTGACAGCACCCGGCTGCAGAGCAGATGAAATTATAGTTACTACTATAAAAAAAACCAAAACACCAAAAACCCCACATCAAACTGCCTAATACACAATTATCCACGTGACACAAAGTGGTCTGTAATGTACAGAGAGAATAACCTGGGGTAACAGGGAACAATGAAACGGTTACAGGCATCTGCAGAAAAGTGAGATGAGTTAAGAAAAATAAATAAAATTTAAAAAAAATCACAAATCTCCCCAGAAAATACTCTCTGCCTTTCTCAGCTCCCAGTTCTACCTGAATTATAGCCAATGAGCCCCAGCATTTATGCACCTGGTAGTATCACTACCCTTTTACTATACAGTTTAATTGTAATTTTCTACCACAGAAACAGAAAATAGGTTCAGCCATGGCAAAGTCAAGTCTCCAGGAAAAGTGCATTTGAACTTGTAACTGTATGAAGACTTGCAGCTAAAGCCAGTCCTCCCCCAGTCAGGAATACTATCTCTGCGATTTATAAACCCTTCAGGAACAGGAGCGGTGATGTTCACGCGTTCAGCTGCCACCCAGGAGCTCCAAGACTGTGACAGGCTGGATATTTATCTCAACCATTTGCTTTTGTACAAGAAGCTACACAATAAATTGTATCCCCAATTCTTGTCCTTGCAAGTTGCATAGCAAGAAACATTCCCTTCAGGAAAAGAATACCTCGAGTATGTGGCCACAGAGTAAATTTGTAAAGAAATTAAATTTTCTTGTCCACACTGAGTAATTCTTAGAGGGAAAGCATATTAAATTAATGTATATATTATATTTTTTATATTCATGCCTATGGGATGACTCTGAGATCGATATTTAAACATTGATATTTGAAAATAAAAGCATCAAAACAAGTTCATATATATGGAGGAAAAAAAATAATTCTTCCCCCCCAGAAATTAATTATTCCAGGAAGCATTTCAAACACAGTATGAGAAGTATTGCCAAATACCCGAGTTACCTTCATGGCTCAGTCATCCACCCAATAACACACCTGCCTTTCCCATCAAAAGAAAAACACCAGTGAGGCTGCAGTTCTCTCCACCTTCCACCTCCCAAGGAGACAAATGTTCCAGAGTCATCGTGCTTCCCCCGTCTCTCCCACACATCTATAAGGAGATGGAACGTGGGGAGGACGGGAGAAGGAAAGGACTTGTCAAAACTACATATTTTTTATAAGTTGGTCTCGTACCGTGCACTTTCCATTAGAACTATCTCTTTGCAAACAATTTTAAAAACATGATAGGGTTGGCAACCAACCATCAGATACCAAGGTTTTATTACAGTGTTGTGTGTGTTCTTTCTACATGAGTAACTGAAATATCTGAAATAAAATAAAGATCCCAGTCAATGTATCGGCACGTAGGTGGAAGAATCTCCAGAAGCAGAGCACACAATTATAAAATTATGTTAACATACTAAGGCATTTTGGCATGTGTTTTGAGACTGACACTCCTTCCCACCTCATGAGAGGAACTATTTTAGAAACACATCCAGTACTCACAGAAATATTTGCTCGATTTTCCACGTGCCCCCATCCATCCCGCTGTAACACAGCAGAGCCCGCTGAGCAGCACAGAGCTGTAAAGAAAAGGAGCTGAAGAGGATTGTACAACCTTTAAACACAGTCAGGCTGAAGCATCCCTTGTGGTCTCCTGGACGCTACTTCTGTTCAGAGAGGAACATATTTCCCACCATCTCCTCATTCCTCTAAAGCCACTTCCCCACAATGCTGGCTGATGAGCTTCCCAGGGTTTCAGACACCCTGAAGAGGCTCTGGGAGGAACCTGCCTGCTCATTTACAGGCAAATGCACAACCGAGGAGGTCACTGGGCACGCAGCGATCGCCCTGATGAACCGCGCGAGCAGCCTCTTGCTGCTGGACCGCTGGAGCTCACCTGCGGCGGAGATGCTGCTCAGCAGAGCCAATAGACGTGCAGGTGGCTCCAGCTTAAAGGTGTGTTTCCAATAAAAGCCTGTACCCCACACCCACTGAAAAACCACAGCACCTTCAACATAGAATCATAGAATGGCCTAGGCTGGAAGGGACCTTAGAGATCATCTAGTCCAACCTCCCTGTCATGGGCAGGGACGCCACCTCTCAACTAGACCAGGCAACACATGGGGACTGAGCGGGAATCGAACACGCAACCTCAGTGTTAGTCCTTGTTGCCAGCACCACGCTCAAACCACTGAGCTAACCGGTCCCCTAACATCTCTGCATACCCTTAGTCTGGTGGTGATGCTGACCCTTCATCGTCTTCATAAACCGCCGGAGGGACAGATCAGCTCTTCAAGTTCAGGAAGCAGCTTTTTCAGCAACATTAGCACGACCAGAGCCCCGAGCGAGTTGTAGAAGTAGCAAGTGATACGTAAGCAGCCACAGATTTTAATCGGTGACTCATTCCGAAGCTTCTGCAACACCTCACACAAAATTGTGGTAAAGGTATTAAAATTCGCAAGCTTCACGATGTTGAGCACGCTGCGTATTCTTTCAATGCTGCATTATTATCGTGTGTTCTCTCCTTTGAAGGACTACAACTATTTGTTAACTCATTATGCTTAGTGAAAATTCAGTTTATAGCATCTCTCAGCATTAGGTAGTCCCAAACTGAGCTATTCTGGCAACTCTAAATTAACAACGAGCAAAGCAGCGGTGACTATGCTTCCTTCCTCTCAACTATATCATTATCCTGAACCAAGAAGAACGAGAAAGCCCACACCAAAGACACCCATTTAGGCTCAGCTCTCACTGTATGTTTAAAAGAGTTGAGAAAAGAGCAAAGACGTTGTTTGCTGAATACTGAATGGCCTCAAAATTAGGAAAAAGTTTAAGACCATGCTACACTGCCCTGAAACAATGGAAAGTTACATGAACTATTCCTCAAACATAAAGCTGAAATTCTCTTTCCATTTAAAAAAGAAAACAACTTTTCTATGTGGCAAAGATGACAGCATCTCCTAGGCTACAGCCTCACTGCTTCAAGTCAGGCAACATAAAACCAGTCAAACATGAATTAACGCAGATCTTCTTCCCCTGGAAAAAATACCACAGAAACAAAGGAAAAAACTAGCTCGTTTATCTTGCTCACATTCACGCAAACACAGCAACTGCAATGACTGAGCTACAGATTTTCTTTTTTTTCTTAACAACAAGTGTGGGCAAAGAGTCTTTTCTTGTTTGAAGCCACTCTCACATCGTGACTGCGGATAATGCTGTTTTCTAAATTTTAGAGTCGCCCTGATACAGCATGGACTAAACTGGGAGTGATCGATTAAAGAAGACAAGAAAATGCATCAAATACAAACTCACCCAAATAGCACAGACCACAGCAATTGCACTTTTAAACCAAAGCAAGTCACTGTGCTCTGCATTGTAAGGGGAGAAGAATCAGACACATTTCCTCACTGCACAGATTCTTCTTATGTGTTACAACTATTGCCAGGAAGGGTAAAAAAAAACCAAAACACAAAAGAATCCCCAACTTATTGCATTTTAGGGCAATCACTGTGTGGGGAGCTCTGCTGCTGCACACTGCAGGTACCCTGGCTAATGTTTCACCCTTAGGAAACCTCTGCCCTTTGCAATGCACTCTGCAAGATCTGGCCAGCTCCCGATTTTGTGTTGGAGGGGATGATGCTGCTGGAGTCCTGTTTAACCCAGCCCTGCAAGGTGCAGAGATGTGTGCAGACGTTCATCTTAAACTTCATCTTAAGGCTAAATAACTTTGAGGAAAATAAAAAAACCCCACAACCTACAAAACTTTATTATACTGGAATGAAGTGCTTTAAGTAACTTATTTCTCTTATTAGATGAGCATGAATAAATCAAATGACATGTGTTGATATGATTTCTATTTTCTTCCAGTTGTTTTCTGTCTCTCAGAGTGTCCTTCCACAGTGACTTACCAGAGCTAGACAAATCCTGTCCTTCGGTTTGTGTTTCCCATCTCGACCGGGGATGAAACTGCTTCCTAATGTTTCCCTCACTGAAAAGTTCTTCATTGGTGTAAACACAGCCCAACCCTGTTCCTTAAGCTACTGAAGATCCACCTTCTTTTATGCCACATTCAGGAATACCCTAACGAGATGAACGGGCATTGCTGATCTGATTGTTGCGTTGATCATAAATATGTTAAAAAAAAAAAAGAGAAAAAACAAAACAAATTTGTGCAGATTTCACAGCTGCATCAGGAGACCTCTCTATTTAGGCTGCCAGCAATGGAGAATGTGCAACAACAAGGTTATATAAAAACTAATCATATTGGAATTTCATTATCCCTAATGTCTCCCTGTTGACTCACTTCTTTTTTAACTTGTTTGTTTGTGTGTTTTTTTTAATCTGACCTCTAGTTAGATTTCTTAACTGCAGCCAACAACAGCCGGAGTGCTGTGCTCTGCTGACTGCTGAGCAAAAGTCTCCAGCACCCCACAGCGCTTCGCTGCTGCCCCCGTGTCTTCATGGGGAGGTTTCATTCTGGAGATAGAGGGTGCTCCCTACTCTCAGATCTGATCTGCTGAGAAAACATCATGCGAACGGTGAGAAGCCAAACACCTGTACCTCTGAGCCCTCATATCCCCCTTCATCTATCTTCATTTTCTCATCTCTTTGCATAAGCATTGAAGCATTTTTGTACGCCTTGAAAACAAATAGCCAGCATTGCAATAAATCCGTGGTATTAAGGTACAGGCTTTATTTTTAAATGCCTTATGACATAGCAAAAAGACAAAAAATTATTTCCCCTTACTGATGGCAGCAGGATTCACAAAGCTGGTAAAAGGCATGGAAGAAGATGGCGTGGAAGGACAAAGTAATTTAGAACAAGATGCTTTGCCTGCAATTGAATATTGTGTTGCTTATGGTCACTGCAGCAAAGCAGATGCTGCAAGACACCTAAAGGGGACAATGAGCAAGACTTTTGATACACAAATTGTGGGATTTCGCCACAAACTTGAGGAAGTCAGAAGAGAAAAAAAAAAAGCCTGAAGCTGGGAAGAGTGTAATTAAGAGGAGTACTTTCAGGGAAGGGCATGGGGAAGGCAGGCAGATGGGGAGAACGATGCTCTCTACTGCACAAAACAAAGGAGAAGGGAGTTTAAACCTAATTCAGTGAAGCAAGGAGTGGAAAGAAATACGAATCCTCACAACCAGCTTGGTACGTGCTCGAAGTGGAGATTCCTCTTGGCAAAAGCAAAAGGTAAGCGAAGGCTGTATGGGAGGCAAGTGCGGACCATGGGGAAACACAACCCGGCTCCACCGCCGGCAGTAACTCGGAGGCTCTCAGACACCTCAGGGCAGGACGCAAGCTGGAGACCTGCAGAGCAAACCAGCCTTCAGCCGGAGAGAAACGGTTGCCTGTGTCCAGTGTCCAGAGCGGTGATACGGACACCACCGAGATCTTCCCCCTAAGTTAAAATCCAGAATTTAGAAAAATAATCATCTTCCCTGTCTTTCCCATTTTGCAGACAGCCATCGAGTTGCATGCTTGAATAGATTAAGCTGTTTTATTGCCATCCCATAACCCTGCCTAGTCTCAGAACGGCCTCCATGGAAATGGGCAGGCACAGGACAGACCCAACCCCAGGGTGAGGGCAGGCGGCCCCGCAGAGGCTGCCAGACAGACACGGGAGCTGGGCCAGCCCATTTCCCTCTCCCCCTGCCAAGACCGGTTTGAAGATAACAGACACCCCTCAGTCCGGTCACACCACTGCCCCTCCTGCAAGCGCAAGTCAGCAGGAGGAAAATGGGTGGCCCCTGGAGCAGGAGGCGGCACGCTGTCCTGCTGCCACCAGCAGTGCCGCTGTCACAGCCCAGGCACAGCTCACCTCCACCTGCTCCCCCAGCCCGCGCCACCCAGCCACAACGGCCCGGACGCAGCAGGAGGGGTTCAGAAATGGATTCGTTTTGGTTGCAAAAGACCTTTAAGATCACCGAGTCCAGCCATAAACCCAACAGTGCCAAGCCCGCCACTAAACCATGTCCCTGAGCACCTCACCTACATGGTTCTGTAAATCCCTCCAGGGGATTCAAACTGGATGGATATAAAAACCTCCTGCCCCATAGCCAACCTCTATATGGGAATTTTCTATTTCGGTGGTTTGTTCAACAGAATTGACTTTTAGAGTCTTTCCATCACATACACTGTCTAATTTCAGTGTGACTTAAACTGTCTAGAGGGAGTAACAAGAAAATTACTTTCTTCTTAATCTTTTTCTGTTTACAGCTGAGATCATTTCCTCATTAGTTTGATGATAAATGATTCCACATTTTTCACTACTTCCAAGACACCGCAAGCCAGGGTTTTCTTCATAGAAAGAGCAAAGCTTCAAAAAAATAAATAAAAAAAAATCACAAGAGAATCCACTACTGAGAATTACATATATGACTGAAATTTTCATAGCAAATTTTGCAGTCAGAAATGGATGGTCTTTTTCCCTGTTTGCTAATAGAAAACAAACTTAGAAACAAGTATTTGAAATTGTTCAATAAACATTTTCTCTGAACAAGCTTAATGAAGATTCTGAAGGCAAACTGCGTGTTGTCAGCGTCGGCCTGACTCCCTTCTCATTATTCACTCTGCAACGCTGCCCACTGAAAACAGACTTACTTGTATCTGGTTTTTATCTATAAAGAAAGATGCTCTTACTGACGATTAAACAAAAACAAATTGAGAACATGAGAACTAAAGCCAAGGACCTCTACAGATACATTAAATTAAGTAGTCTGTATATAAATAAAAGACTGTTCATTTCTCAAATTCCTACTTATATCTTTTACATATAAGTATTAATAATTGACCACAGCACCTCCTCTGTTTTTATCTTGCCTTACTGACATTTCTACGCTAAGCTATGAAAGCTGGATTTGAAATGACTCACTGCACTGTCATTTCTTTGTTATTTCAGACACAGACCTCTTAAAGCATTTCCTCAGCTTAAAGGAAAAAACATATGTAGAGAATTAATTTAAGGCAATTTTTTTAAGAAATAAAATAAATAAAATAAAATAAAATAAAATAAAATAAAATAAAATAAGAGCTTGGATAGCATCATGACACAGAAAGCACCCTCGATAGCTGCACCACTGCAGCTCAGCAGAAGCCAGGACCGAGCTCTCCAGCTGCTCCTGCACATCAGTCCTTTGAGCTTTCTTCACTTCCCCATGTGTTTGCCAAAATCGTTCAGACCAAGACACGCCCAGCTAAGAGCTCCCATTCCAAACCCCTCTCAGTGTTGAAAAAACACGCAGTTAATTTGGGGTTTGGGCAAAGAACTGTAGATGAAAATTCCCTGAAACACGAGAGAGGCTGATTCCCTCTTTTTCTGAGCTTTCCCTAGGAGTTACAGTGATGCCCCTTGCAGCCTGTGTGAGAAACAGCTGCAGAAAGCAGCCTTCTAGCAAAGAGGGGAAAAGAAATCCACTTTTCAAAATAAAGAAGAGATCGAATTTTGCTCACACTTACATAAAGCGTAGCTGCAAACTTCAGAACACGGTTCAGTGCTACTTACTGAACTTGGGTCTTTTCCTGGCAGAAGCAGCCCAGCTCTACAGCAAAGCTGTCCCAGCAGGCAAACGTTAACAGCTTTCAAAAACATCTCTCTCGCTGATGGAAAGATGGTTTATTCAAAAAGTTCAAAATTGAGATCACGAATCAAATAATAGAGTAAAAAAAACCACTTTCTATATACATATATAGATCACTTGTCTCTGGCAGCATGCCAAAAAAAAAATTTTTATTTGGGAAAACCAAAAGCAGCATGAGAAATTAGCAAGCTAAGAGACTGAAACCAGAGGTAAGTGCTTTTTATCGCCACTAGAAATATCATGTGCCAGGGAAAGGGCTCTGTTGTTTCTGAACTCTCTATCAAATAAACCCCAGCTTTCCTACTCAATAACTAAAAAATCGACTAAAAGACCCCTCACTTAAGAATATTCTCAATCGCTGCTAAAGATTTGGAGCAGCTGATGCACAGAGAGCCAAACCCCAATTCTACTGCAAGTAACCAACCTCCTGCTGCTTTTCCTAAACACAACGGGCGACAGAAACTGGAGTCGCTCTTCTTACCACACGCACAAGTTGTTCAGCCGCCAGCTCCTACAAGACACGTGAAAACAGCTCTACTTGATCTCCTACATGCTTCAGGAGTCTGCTCTGCTTCCTTCATTCCCTCCCGAGATAAGAAAACATACTGGGAGGGTGGGAGACCAGTATGAATATGAAAGGAGCTCCAGTTTCGACGGCCACATGAAAAACAACCCCTCACACTGGGATTAACAGCAGCTGACGGTCTCCAGAATGCAGGGCATCCCTTCAAATAGTAATTAATTTGGAAATTCTTGTAGCCACCACACTGGGAACAGCTGTAAGCATGCATTAAAAAAAAAAATTAAAAAAGTCTTGCTAATCTTTTCCCATCACAGTTACTACTGCCCTGGTTTCCATCAGGCAGATGGTCGGTTCAGGCTGCCATTCGAACAAAAGAGCGGACAGAACATCCTAATCCCCACATCATGGGGAGCAGACCCCACAGCGGTGTCTCTCTCTGTCAGCCCCACGTTTTGGTTCCTGGCAGGGCTGCAGGTACGTGGGAGAGCAGCTCTCAGGGGTATTTGCACCGCAGCAACGCTCCCGTGGCCGCAGGTCACACGTCACATCTACAAGATGCAACACCTTGGGCTGACGCCACAGATGAGAACCAGGCTATCGGCAGAGAAAACAGACAGCGTTGTTCTGGAAAATACATTAAAAAAAAGAGAAATAACGCACAATTTTACTGTTTATTCTTATAAGAGCTTCAGTCTTGACCTAGAAACCATTCCCAGCGTCTTCACATGGACCAACTTCCCACCCTTCCTGCAGCTGCAGGTCTGGGCAATTAAAGTCAGTGCGTTAGTTCATCTAGTTCCAAATTCAATCTTTTAAAAACTCACTGAGAATTACAGCAACCAAGCCGTGATGATTAAATATTGAAGCAGTAAGCGGAAAGAAGCATCAAGAGAGGTTTTTCTGTGCCCCACTCCCATTGCACAGCAGACTTAAGGGCATGTGCTAGAACTCATTACTTGGATCTGTGAGCTTCTGCTTGACCCCTAATTTTTCTTTAGCATATTAAGGCTCTGTAAAACACGTATCAATGCATGAATACGTAAAGCACAGCTACTGAAAATGGCTTTATAAATATTTCCTTAGAAAAAACAAACCCACAAGATCTTTCCTAAAATATCCAAAAAGTTTCATTACTGTGTAATTAATGAAGGAAAAAGCATATATTCAACAGCAACGTACTACCTCAAAGCAATATAAAAACACTCTATTACCAGTGTGCACAATATAGAGTTAAAAAAAAACCCCAAAACCCAAACAGACCTCCAAAAATAGCACAATAATTCTTCTCACAATAACCTGAATATACGCAATACATTCAGCCCACAAGCACGGAGTGAGGAGTACGTATGATGAAAAACGAATCAGATGGGTAATTTGGCAACAAGCAGAGAAACAGTGAGGACAAAAACCACCAGTGAAAGCAACAATGGGATGGAATTTTTTTTTTTTCCATCAATATTTACGGTGTCGGTGATGATCATTACTCTGCCTGGTGATGCAGCAAAGGAAAAAGAACGAGCCTGTGGTATCTTTGCTGTCATATCAAGGGAAATCCTGTTTGTAAAGCAGAGCTCCAGGTGCTCTGCTCCCCCTGCCCTCTGCTCCTCAGGGCTCTGCACCACCAGCTCCCCTCAGCTCCACACGAAGGTGCCCAAGCTGGCGTCAAGGCGGGAGGTAAGACGGGCATCAGGCTGAGAGAGAACTCCAGCACCCACCACGGCAATTCTCCTCTTGGAGGCATTCATTCCCATTTCGCTCCTCTCACCCGTTAATTACTTTCTCAGACGTGCAGGAACCAGTTATCTTTGGGACCTCAAATTACACTGGCTGAGCTCGGTAACATCCAGAAGTATTAAAGGAAAACCAAATATCTCATAACAAGAGCCAGGGTGCTCCTGCAGCCCAGTGGCCAACCCTGTGCTGGGCTGCATCCAGAGGCGTGTGGCCAGCAGGGCAGGAGAGGGGATTCTGCCCCTTTGCTCTGCTCCTATGAGACCTCACCTCGAATGCTGCGTCCAGTTCTGGTGTCCTCACTGTTAAGAGGGACATGGATCCGTTGGAACGAGTTCAGAGGAGGCCACAAAGCTGACCCAGGGGCTGGAGCAGCTCTGCTATGAGGACAGGCTGAGGG
>NW_009721456.1:19298-27816 GCF_000703405.1 Apaloderma vittatum
TGAGGGTGGCCAGACTCTGGCACAGATTGCCCAGAGAGGCTGTGGCTGCCCCCTCCCTGGAGATGTTCAAGGCCAGGTTGGATGAGCCCTGAGCAACCTGGGCTGGTTAAGGGCGTCCCTGCCCATGGTAAGGGTTGGGTTAGATGATCTGTCAGGTCCCTTCCAACCTAAGACAGTCTAGGATTCTGTGATTCTAAGAGCCTTTTTTTAGGAAATCAAGCTAAAACCCACCACAGCTTCATAACAAGAGCTCTCAGGATCCCTCTCCCTCCATGCAGATGACCACAGCTGCAGCCCAAGGAGCATCAGCACCATTTCCACCTCACCTTTAAGAGCTGTTCTGCACAAAAAGGGGGTATGGCGACATCTGCCCATCCCCAGAGCTGGCACATCCATGGGTGGCTCAGGGAGCTTCCCTCGGTTACACAGAAGGTGCAGGAGACTTTTTGTGCCCTTTGTGCTCATCAAAGTTAATGAAGCTGCTGCCTTTAAAATCCCGAGCAGGACTCACCACCTGCCTTGCTTCCCCTCGCTCTAGTGAAGTCTAGTCAAGAGGTGGCGTCCCTGCCCAAAACCAGGGAGGTTGGACTAGATGATCTCTAAAGTCCTTTCCAGCCTAGGCCATTCTATGATTCTATGATTCTTCTTCCCCTTTACAAGCTCCATTTTCAAAAAACTAAAATTGCAAATGTGTGCCCAACTCTCACCGATATTCAGTAGGAAAAAAGACGATAACCAACACCCAGGCCTTTGAAAGTTTATCTCACGCAGAGGTTGTTTAAACAAACGTGATATTCGTCCCCAAGCAGATAAAAAGGCCCAGGTAAGCAAGAGGGAAGCTCTATGCCATTATCCGAGAGTCTCAGCCAACAGCCTGAGTATTTAAAGAAGTGCTGCAAGGACAAGATACAACGCTGACATAAGGTCTTCACAGACTACTGTCTTGAAAACAAGCTTATCTATAATCCCTCACGTTTGTGTCCTTTGCAGAGCAAGCTGGGACACATGTTGCACAGAAAGATAACAAAGCAATGCTTTGATTCCACTTCTTTATGGCCCATCTTCACAAACATGATGTGGTCAAAGCCTATGTTGAACACACATCTCTTCATCTGGCCCTTTAGAATAACTTCATATCATTGAAACATTTGTTCCCTAAATGATGCTCCAATTGATTTCAATTTATTATTTATGAATAAAATTGGAGCTGACCATTAAAAAAAAAAAAAGTGTATTTGTGGTATCTTTCAGATTCTCCAGGGTCATCTAAAATAAAACATCTAAATATGTTTTATCTAAAATATCTAAAATAAAACATCTAAAATATCTAAAATAAAAACACCTTTGCCAAGTGATTTCACAGCCCACTGTCTGAGCAGCAACAACATTTTTTCGATGTTTTAAAAACACTCCACATATTTCTGAAACAAACCACTCTCACAGCACAAACAGTCTGACCGAAAAACACCACAGAAGCAAACGGGGAGGGAGAGGGAGAGCTGAGCAGGTCTGTAAGGATGTGCTGGAGGTCAGCACTGCTCTGCCTGGCTCACCTGCTGGAGTCTTTCAAACCTTGGGACTACAGAAGCTCCCACAAGGTTTTCTGAAAGCCAACACAAACCACCCTGACCAGGGTTTTCCTATCTCAGCTGCCCAGCCTCTCAAAGTCAGGGTCCAGCTTCCATCTCTGCTCCAGATCACCTCCTCATTCCAGCTCCCAGCTGGGAAGCCTCACCCTGGCGGCTGGATGAGGCCAGCAACGAGCTCCCACCGGGCACCCACCAACCCCCCAGCATCCTGGGACCTGCCTCCAAACACAAGAAAAAAATAACGATGACCATATGAGAGTTTCCATCCCCCTTGCATAACCCTGCAAATGTAGCTCTCTTGGGCTGTTCCTTCACCTTTTAAAAGAAGCCAACATTTCTCTGGCATAAATAGAGATAAAATGGAATCATGTCAGGGCTTGTGCAGCTCCAAAGCCAGGGAGAATTGCAAAACACGAGCCTTACCCCACCAGCATTTCCTCTACTGCACATTTTGCAACTGTGGCCACAGAAAAACTGGTGCCTGCTATCTACATTCAGTTTTGATTTCCCTTATTTGCTATATTAACTGTCTTCTCTCTTTTTAAACAATACATCAACTAAACATCAACCCATATATATTTTCTTTTGTTGCAAACTTTCATGTTTACATTTGCATGCCCATGGCATTAGCTATTGCACAGCTAGCAGATATTTGGGAGAATTTGGGTGTTGTTCCCATTTCACCTTTTTTCACCAATCTATGTTATGACTAACAATCACTGATTCCAATTAAGTCGTTCATTATTATTCAGTAAAACTTACATTTAAATTGCTTTTCCCCAAAAAACTGTTAATATGCTTCAATAACTTTAAGGATATGCCCTTGCCAGAAATTAAACTGCAGAGCTTTGCGGTTATTTCTGAGTGTTGTCAGATTAAACTTAATATTAAATTAAAAGCTGTTTCACAATGTCAAAGAGAACATTCTCTATAATAATCTGCCTTCTGATGGTAATTCTGTATAATTAATGCCACCTTTTCATGCAGTCTTTTGTGTTCTTAAGTTTATTCTGTACTCCCACATGGAAAATGAGATCATTCAGCATGTGGAGGCATTTACAGAATACAGCTCACTACTACTCGCTGAACCCATAAAATACTGAAAAGGAAGGTAAAATTACTTTAATATGTCAACTATTTTTTTCCCGTTAAGCTCTATTAGCATTTCCATTGAAAAGACAGCAAAAGGGATGATGGGAGCTGGTGTTAGAGACCACCACCCCTCACACGTGCTGTTCCATCTCAGCATCAGGACACAAACCTCCTGCTAGAGGTTTTCTCAGTCTTGAGCTCCACACGAGCTTGTCAGAGCTCTCAGCAGCAGGCAAGGGGACAGGTTCGCCACCCAAAACCTACCAGTCATGTCAATACCCACATCTACATCCAGTTTTTCCTTATAAATCCATTAGTGGAAAATGATCTATGCCAAGGGACAAACACAAATCTACCCAAATCCAGGCAAAATATTTTAAAGCCACTCAGGGCAGCTGCATCCGCAGTATTCACCACAAGCCTCAGGCAGCCTGGAAGCAGGACAGAAGCCTTGGTGCCGTCTCCTGATTCTCCATCGTGCAGGCACGAGGCACAACACAGCACGTGCTCCCCCCTTCCCTCTCCCCACTTTTTCTTGCAGAACACACGCTGTGCTACAGAGGTAGACAACGGTAAAAACTTCCAGCGTTAACAGTCTCCTATTTTTAGTTTTGGAATCTTAGACTGTTTTAAAGTCAGTTGCCTTTACACCTGGAAAACATGTTAAAGCTTTAGCAAGACCAGAGCTGGAAGATTTTGGAACTCTCCCATTTACATACCTGATGTTTCAGACACATAGCTAAACTGCTTGAAAAATATTCTCAGAGAAAGCCCGATTCATTTTGTTCCACTTTATTCCTCTTGTTTCTCATCAGAAAACTGACATTTTCCCTTCTTTTGCCTAATTTAGCAGGCAGCACCATAAAAACCACGCCACGGCCAGGTTCTGATCTATCGTAAACAGGCGCAACTGACATCCCTGGAGCTGCTCAGGGGTTACTCAGTGCAGTTGTGCACATCAGTCTGCAGAGGCATGTTCAGGAAGCATCTCCAAAACTCAGGGTTCCACCACCTTGAAAAGTACCACCCAGGAGAACTCATAACACCTTTTGTTTGCTTGTTTGTTAGAAGAAACATCTGCTGGTGACTCCAAGTTGACAATCAGTACAACAGCAGACAAAACGTTTAAAGACCAAAATACACTTCTATGGATTCTCAGTAGCAAGAAATAAATGCAAAATTGAAACGAAGTAAAATTAGCGTCTTGAAAATAGTCACAGAGCAAGTTTACTGAGAGGAGCACAACATTTCCTGTTGACACGATTATCACTTAGAGAATTTTGTTCCTGCTACTTGTTTCCTTTTGTATTCTCCATCCTTCTGTGGGACGATGGGACTTGATGACACCTAGCTATGACTTGGGCAAAGACAAGATGAAAGCCCAGGAAACTGCTTTTACTCTTGACACAATCTGGTTTACCTGAATGTCTCATTAGCACGGCGGTATTTTTCCCCCTCTTCAGAGGATTCAGATAGGTCTTCGTGTTACTTCTCTAACAACTGCTATTTGCTGTTTCTTCACCTCCTCCTCCTTTTCAGTGCAGCTCTGCCACAAGCATCAGCTGCCATAACCACTGCTTGATCAATGCAGAACCTGATGTGTAGAATAGGAGGACAGCATGGAGAAGAAAGTGCCAAGGGAGGCTTTCAAGAGCTATAAATTAAATAAATACATAAATAAATGGATAAATGAATGATCGATTACATTTTACACTGTTCCTTTTTGTTCTTCCAAGCAACTCCATGGCACAGTGACACTGCCCAATCATCAGGGCTATCCTCCTCCCTCCATGGTGCCAAAAAACCTGGCTAAATGCAAAAATAAAAAGCAGTCTGAGTATGATTTTTTTTTTTTTTTAAATCATGTGCCAAGTATGACACCAGCCTTGTGCACAGGAAGCATCTGGACACACTGGAAAGAATTTCCTGCCCCGCTGCAAGTGACAAGCTCAGCTAACAGCTTCTTTCCAACAGCTACAGAAGAGCAAGTTGCTCCTGTGACGCTTGCCTCAGAAGGAAAAAAAAACGCTCAGTATTCTACCAAAAACAACTAACCAGAGCCCAAAAAGCAAGTAAAATGGATTCAGAGGAGTTTTGTCTTGGTTCATAAACGTGGACTTCCACAATGCCAGGATTTAGCCTGAATTTCTCAGCTATGAGAAGAGAAACTTGGAAAGCAAATGCCTATCAGAACGCTGAAGGAGCGATATATTCCACTTATCTTCCAAAGTAAAACTCCTGAACAGGTTATTGAGCAAGAACAAACACAAGACCACACAGAGGAAACACAGCATATTACCAGCTCGATAAAAAAATATGCAATTCAAAGCAAAGTCCCTCTGTCTAAATTTCTCTATATGGCACTGGTTTTGAAGAATAAGTCCACAGCAAGTAGATGATAAAAAAGTCTCAATTTTCTCAGCCCTCAGCACCTTAAAGTCCTTAGTAATGCCAGAACATATGACGACAAAGACATGGGTTTCCCTAACCCTTACACATGGAATTTTATTAGTTTTTCCCAAAATATTTTTAGTATCCTCAGTCCTTCCAAAGCAAGGTAAAAAAAGCGAAGAAACAGCAAATAGCAGTTGTTAGAGAAGTAACATGAAGACCTGTCCGAATCCTCTTAAGAGGGGGGAAAAAAATCCAAAAAAGAAAGAGATAAGAGGCTCTGCAAAACAGAAGTAGACAGAAGTGGCTCATAACAACTGATAAGGTTTAGAAAACAAACATGGATAGTAATGACCTGTAAAACTGTGATCATAACCACTCTAATACACAAAGAAGGAGGGAAGTGCAAAAAATAAAAGCTTCCTCTCTTGGGTTCGGGGAGGAACCTGAAAAGCTGAAATATCCATCAGTGGTGGTTTTTTTAAAATTATTTGAGTTTTTCACTCTTGGCAAAACTGAGCCTGGAGTGAATCTTTTCCTGCTAGAAGTAGCTCCCCAAGAGATGATACTCTATGCACACAAGCCCTGGTTCTGCCCTGCTACACTTGAACCCCGGGCAGCTCCGGACCAGCTGGCTGCAGCCTAAGTCATCCTGCCCCTGGGGCTTCAGCAGCACCCGGAGAGGGTCTGACAGGGTGAGCCCAGCCTTGATGGAGCTCACCACACAGCTCCCAAGCGGGTAATAGCACTCAACCCTTTCTGTCATGGTCCTGCAAAGGTCCCCACGGGTCAACAGGCAGCGAGGAATGTTTCAGTTGAGAAAATTGCACCTTCTGTCAGAGCTCTTCAGGGCCACACGTCATCCTCCCTCGCATCTCAGCAGAGCATTAACGGCCTTAAGCTGCGCCAGGGGAGGTTCAGGTTGGATTATGGAGAGGGCTGTCAGGCATTGGAACAAGCTGCCCAGGCATGGGAGTGAGCCGCCATCCCTGGAGGGGTTTAAGAGAAGGGTGGATGTTGCCTTGAAGGACATGGGTCAGTGGTGTTGATAGGGCTGGGAAAAGGTTGGACTTGATCTTAAAGGTCTCTTCCAGCCAAAACTGTTCTATGATTCTATGATTAGACTCCATCCAGAGGAGCACAAACCACCCCTGAGTAGAGTCTGCCATAACCAGAGGCTGAGCTCTGCTCTCGCGCAGGTTGACGTGACCAACACCCTGTATCATGTCTCAGCCCAGAGTGTTACTGATGTCATGAGACACAGTCCAGATTTCTGGCGTAAAACTACAACCTCTTACTGGAACTAGAGCTCTGACCCAGCTACTTGCTGCTATCCACCTACATGTTACTATACCCATGCCAGAGTGAGAGCCTGGCACACAGAGCAGCGCTAAACGTGCTGTTCGGGGGGTAGCAGTAAGCCAGCAGAAGCAGCTCTGGTGTACCCACCAGCTGAGTCAGTGAGTAGCTGATGTTCAGAAATACAATTACCCTCCCTGAAGCAACTGTGGATCATCTATAAAACTATATAATAGCTGCTGGATTCCTATTAAACTTTGCTCCTTGTGATTTCTGCAGCATAAGTTTCACAGGTTATGCATAATGTAAAAGAATTTTTAAAAAAAATCCTTTAAGCAGGCTTATTACTCACTGATCTTCCACTTTGCCAAGAGACCTCAGTTGTTGAATAATAAAGTGAGGGTGAGCATAACAGCCTCATTCATTTCCTCTGACGTACAGAATAGGAAGCAGAAGAAATCCTGACTGAAGTCACCTTCAGAGATTTTTAAAACATTTAATGATGCCGTAGAAAACTCAAATACCTGCCTCTGTGATACACATTCAAGGAAATTTTCCATTGATACTGCCCTTAGTTTCCTCGTTCAGCCTTACAAGTTGAGCTAATTTGTAAATGCTTGAGGTTCTGGGCAAGTGCACATTTTCTGCCAGCTTCACAGGCTCAAGGAAAGTGCAAGTACACAGGTCATGGCATTTTCATGGAGGAAAAAAAAAAAATAAAAATCCCTGCCCTCCTCCAGAGCCATGCTGCGTAGCTGGCTTCTACTTCCCAGCACAGAAGATACTTCCCGGAGCAGACAAGACCACAGAGCGGGTTTGTGGTCTTAGGGGAAACAACAGCTATTGCACTAGAGATGACTGGCAAACCAGCTCTTCCAGGCTAAGGCCAGGAAGGTAACAGTCAGTCACGTTCTTCAGGAAATACCACTGCTCTGCAAAAAGCACTTTTGTCTGTCCCAAACGGTCTCCCATGTGTCTGCTTGAGAAACACGTTTTTGCGCTGCATTCTGCACCCGTTACCCACGGAGACTGCAGCGATTCCCGATCCAGTTTGCCCTGGATGTGAACTGTGTGTGCTTCCACGTCAGGATGGTCTCTGCACCATTAGTTCAAAATAGGTAGGAGACCACATAAAACCTGCCAAGACTACTACAATAAGCCTCCAGCACGTTGATGCTAGTCTGCAGAGAGAGCATCTTGCTTACTAAGCTTAAAAACCAAACCAACAAACCTCCCCCCTAACCAAACAAACTAATCCCTCAGCAGCTTCAAAAATGCACATTTATTGTCTTTGGGTCCTATGAAGTGCACGAAAACGGGAAATCTGAAAAACTCAAGCACAAACCACATCATCCTTTGCTCACATTCAAAATTCTCAGGAAGATATCCATCGATTCATTATATCTTGTCAATGCCCTCTCCATACTAGATTACGCTTCGCGGGACACCTTTGTTTTGTTCTCTTTGGGCATTACAGATTACATTAGAAAAAACAGCTCACGTGCGAGTACCTGATACCAAGCAGCAGCCGGTTCACAGCCACGTCCCTTAGGAACCAAAGCAGTAAGACCAGACATTTAATGCATTTAAGCACACATTTACATAAAAGGGCTAAAGGGATCTGCATGAGCAAAGGTTTGAGGAGCAGCTGAAAGGCTCATGCTGCCATGAGAAAAAGTCCAAGCATTTATTTTACAGTAGTTTTTAAAAGACCTGATAAACTTGCATTTTAGATTTATTTCTTCCTTTAGCAAAGGGCAATCTCAGATCTTATTTTTTTAAGGCAGAACATTGAAGCAGTTATCCGAGTGCTTTGCTGAAAAGCTGTCTGTTAACACACCATTTACAGTTTCGAGGCACAGGGTGATGAGCCTAATGGTAAAAACTCTCTGACCCATGAATAATCCTTATTCATGTGAAAATAAGCCAAAATAATTATTACTCATTTAGTGGTGTACAGAAGACTCCAGATTTAATAATTTTATGTGTCAGGCAAGAACCCTGAGCACTGGCTGTGACAGAAAACTTGCATGTCAGATAGATAACTTCCTTCAGGTAGGGCCAAGCTCCAGTCACAGCTCGGCCTGGCCACCCCCTGGGAGACTGCCAGCCCCAAGGCGGGTTTGGAAGTCTCCAGAGCAGGAGAC
>NW_009721457.1:0-5644 GCF_000703405.1 Apaloderma vittatum
CTGCTTACCGGCACCCCTGGGCTGCTGTAAAGCCTCCCCGCAATCGAGGGGGTGCACGGGCAGCGCCCTCAGTTCCGCGTACGACAGGGTAACACAATCTCGCTTCATGAGCGGGGCTCCCAGCCTGGCAGAGCTGCCCAGGAAAGCCTCCCTCTGCGCTCTTCAAAACATCTGCCTTAGTGACATTGCCATGGTTTTTCAATGTTCTCTCGCTGAAAGCCCTGCAGCAGGGAGATGATGGGTATATACGTATGCGCGTGTACAAACATATATCGGAAATCCGGAAAGAAGGTAGAAACACCAAGCTCGGAATCCAAGCACTCCTCGTCTGGGAGAGGTGCCAGAGGGGCACTGAGGCTTCACTGACCAGAAATCACAACCACTCTTTAGGGAAGGGTGTGGGTTAGACCAGGACACCCTGAACATTTCACTGTGCAAGTCCGGCTATCGCAGCACCGCAGGATTTGGTGGAAGCATAATCACCTGCGCAGCCGTAGCACGTGGGCTGGCAACGCCGTGTCTGCTCCCGGAGCGTGCTCTGGCCTCAGTATTTGGCCGGCTCCTCTGGAACACAAAACAGTGTTGTCCATCATGCGGTGACATCCTGAAGAAGTGTAAAGTGATAGCATAAACTAGGAGCTATACTTAGCTTCTATCATTTGGTGAAATGCACACATGGCTGCCTAATAGCAGGTTATGTTTAAGGGTAAAATTCCAAAGGCCAAGAAGATAGGTATCATAAATACCTCAGAAACTGCTTTTCTCCATCCAAGAGAATGATCCAGTAAAAGTACTGCATTCCTCCAGAATAAAAGAGCTGTTGGCAACCAGGAAAATAATTGCAGAATGAAAAAGAATCTCTGTTCAGCTAACCTTTAGCTCCTTAATATAAGAAATGAAAATGATAATAAATTTTCTTGTGTTCAAGGTTCAATTGAATTGCAAAGCCAATCTCTTATTCAAAGTCTCCTTGCAATAAAGATTACAATAAAGGAAAGAACAAAGCAGAGAATGAAGAAATGTTGCTGAATCATCATAAATATTGTAAGAGATTCATATTTCTTGGAAAAAATACGTAGCTTGATAGTCACTCACCTGAAACTTAGCAGTTCTTTTCTCTCATTATGAAAAAAGGAAACTCAGTGTTGTTGTTCCCAGTCAATACCTTTCTGATAAAGAGAATTTGCAATCCAGTAACACCATGGAAAATTGGATATATTTGGGACAGAGCTAAGGACACAGATACCACAATTAATCCTTAATAACTTAAAAGGATGCCAAAGACAAAAACCAGAATGAGACAAGAAGGATCTTAATAATTCTTTGAGAGGTATTGTTTCCAGCAAAATTCTGGAAACCCTGACACAAATTCAGGAAAGCATCACCACACTGCATTTCCATTCATGTTTTCAGGGATACAGTTGCACTCAAAAAGGTAGAGACAGGAAAAAAGGGGATCTAGAAACACTTGAAGTAAAAGGCTTCAGCTTCCAGAAGTAATAAACCAGGACACTGTGCTCAGAGAAAGGTCCTGATGACCAGCATGTCTTCCAGGATGAACAGGTTTTTCATCCAAGTCTCCACATAAAGTGCTGTGGCGTGCCCACCTTTTCCTCGGCTGTGGGTCAATGTGATGGCATAGAGTGATAAAGGTTTTCCTAGAAGATCAACGCAAGAGGGGGAGTATTTGCTGGGCACCCCTTTGTTTCCATCTGGCTTCACTTTACTTTTGTTTTCTCTACCAGACGTTAACATAAATGCCTACCTGATGGAGGCTTCCCACTAAGTATTGTCTCTAAGAAACAAAGCAGCTACAGATTATGACGGGCAGAGTTAAGGGTGATTATGCTGCCAGCACACTGAGGGTACCAGGTGTGATGACAAAACTGCCTACAGTCCTGTAAATTTCTTTCCCTTCTTGGATAGATGGGATCTTTTGAACTGATGGAGGGGCAGTGAAGCAACTTAGCTTAGTCTTGAACCATTTCAGTTTGCATAGGAAAGACTATTTGTTGGAAGGAAGCTTTACAGTTTAGAAGTAGATGTTAAAAATATAAGAAAGTAAGAAGTCAGGGAAATGTGCACGTGATATACTACTGAGAAAATGAGAGAGAAATGAGTGCAGGCTGAGCATGAAGCAACCACTCTGAATCACAGAATAGAATACATTTAGAAATATCAAAAACTGTACCTACTAGAGCCCATGGAAGTTTTTCTATAGAATTTTGTGTTCGTGAATTCACAACCTCCAGGCTCAGGCTGATACTGGGCATACCAGCGAGGTATCCATTTGAAGCTACTGTGCTACTGATCATAAAAATCCAAAAACAGAGGCAGTAACCTCAGCACAACCACTGACTCCTGATCAAAAGCTCGCGGCTCGTACCCACTTGAACCACTAGATCACACATGGTGACAAATCTCCTGCAAAGGGAGTATCTGATTTTTGCTGGCCTCTCCTGGAAAAGCTACGGGAGGCTGCTTCAGATTAATTTTATTCCTTGCAGCTCTCAGTTAAACAGGCTGACGCTGGGTCTGCTGCGGAGAGGGGAAAAAAAAAAAAAAAGAGGCTTTTGTAGTATAACAATGCCATGTGCGATGTGCAGTGGGCAATTATGTAACCAATGCTAAATCTTTCTATAATTAGAACAAGCACCTAGTTAGAGTGATCAGAGCTCTTTTGTGTGAGCCTGCACGGGGCTATGCAAGAAAAGAGCTTGGCTCAAAAGAAAGATGCTGGCTTGATTTCCCTTTCCCTTTCAATTGGTGAATAAATTAAATCTCAGATTACCCTAAATTGCTGTGAAAGGCGAAAAGTGAAAAGCATTTCTTTTTCATTCTTGTTGAAGACATTTGCATCCCAGGTGTGAATCTCATGAACTGCAGAAACAAACCCGAAGACTCAGGCCTATCTGTCCCAAGCATTGGAGCAGGAAGAGCAGCCAGACTGCCTAACAGAGGACAGAGTCAGTATCAGCCCTCCCTACTGAGAATCAACCTCTTCTTTAGACTCACTTTGATGAAGAACACGGCAAGATATCTGGAAAGTCTCATTTATACCAGGCATCATCATGTACGGGAGGAGGCACAGGTAAAGAGATCAAAACAGTGCCAGAAAGCAGGTGATCCTACAATTTTGTGGACCCAGAGAATTAACTTAGCAAGAAGACATGGAAAGGTATGGGGAGAAATTGCTACCATCACAGTGGGAAGAACAGCCTGACCCAGCAGGTCTTTCTTCACTCTTCTGATCTGTCCTGACATTCTTTGGCCGGTCAGCAACACAAATATTGAGGCAGACCCATCTTCTGCAGCTGTAAACAAGTTCAGCTCTAACAGTCACTGCAGCAATGCCAATTCAGACAAGTTGAAGACCTGGCTGGTAGGATCTCTGCTGCTAGAGATCTGTACTTCTAAAATATTCTGTTTTCTGGTTAGCTCAGTTCACCCAAAGAAATATTACAAATACCTCTGTCTAAGGGTTGACAGACATGCACATCAACACGGAAGACAGGAAGCAAAACAACCCACCTGGACCTAATTCCAGAAGCTAGCTTAACATACTCCCACAGGTCTCCCACTAGGCCAAACCTGCCTATGTTTCTGGTCCAACTTCAAAAGGAGATTGGCAGGTCTTGCCTTTATAGCACCAACAGAAAGCTCCGAACCAAGTCTGGGAGCCACCAAATTTTAGAATAGGATCTTCTTACCGATCATACTGTACAGAGCCAGTATATGGATAAGACAGCTCTTGTAAGAAACATGACCATCACCCCAGGACATTCCATCCCTTCAAGTCAGCAGTGACCAATATCTGAATGTGACAACGCAAAGTAGTACAAGATGCACTGCTTGGAGAGCTGTGCTTTAGGTAAGCTGTAAAATCTACTTCTACTACTATTTTGTTCCTTCAGATCTTTTGCTCAACCTTGTTGCCCAATGTTTAGACAATGGCACACCATCTGTATACCTCTCTCTTATAATTTCTCTTGGCAAAAAAACATAATCCACTTTGGTTGCTGAAGCTGTTGGCAGCTGAAGGATATTCCACTTTTTTTTGCAGGCCGTTGGGAAGCGTCAGTAGGCCACCATGCCCTGTGTGAAAAGATGATGTTTATCAGCCAGGAGTGGAATGCTTCCAAAACATTTGCAAAACACCCTGGCGTCTGTAAGGTGTTACGTAAGTGCATGAGATCATTTTTGCCTATCTGAGAAAGTTTACTTTTCTACAAAGCACAACAAATAACAGAAATCAAACCAGCCTCCCTTTCAGTCATTCAGAGAATACAGACATGGCTTGAAGAATTTAAAGATTTTTACAAAAGCACTAATAGACCTTCTGATCTTTTTCCCCCAGCTATAATTACTCCTTCTGAATATTGCCTGTAACCCCTAAGAGAATGTTAAGTGCAGGGGTTGCTGATGTGGCTGAACCTTTCGATCTAGGTAAATCTCTTCTTTTTCACTGTTTAGCATCTTACCTGTGGCATAATTTATCCCGAGTTAAGAAGTGTTGTTTATTTTGATCATTTTTACCTCAAAATGTGCAGCAACTGTCAGGCATACTGATATCTGATAATAACCATAGCTTATTCCATTACTTTATATTGTCATCTTCATTTGTTACAAGATATTTCATGAACCATTTAATTCAGCATTTGCAAATGTGAAAAGAGCTGAAGTAGATAAAAAAGGTGCAGAGGATTTAAAAGCCTAAATCTACCTTAAAAGACTCCTTGGAATGCATCAGAAATATGTTCTGAAAACAAGTTGTGGTATTTGCATCAAACTGAAAATGTTCCTGCTGGCAGCCATGCCAAGGATTAAGTCCTCCACAGAGCCTGAAATCCTTACTCACCACACAGAGAATCATTTTGGCACAACCATTTTGTGAAAAGAGATATATGCGGAAACCTGATAGCACTGTTGTCTGGAACAAAACAAAAACGAACTCATACTTATTTGACAGAGATTTGTATTGTGGGGAAATGTGTTCAAACATTGCAGAACCATTCCTTTTCCAATGTTTCTTTCTACCAAAGCTCTGCCACACCTGGCATCTCTGAACCATTACCAGGTCTGGTTCAGAAAAAATCCGGAACTAGGAGATACATGGAGATGCACAGAGGTGATCAATTCAGAAGAGAGTATTAACTTTTCTTGACTGACGCTGTATATACTGTGGCTATTCCTGTTTGGGCTCTGGTTGCTCAGGCTTGCCCAAAGCAGATCTTGTAATACTGAAAGCACATCTTCCCAAGAGACTTCAGCATTGATTATAAGATAACAAGTGATTGAGAAGTAGGCAATTCCCACACTTTTCCAAAGGTTAATCGCTCCCACTGTTAAATATTTCTGCCTAATTTCTCATTTGAATTTCCCTAATTTCCACTTCCTGTCACCAGTTCTTGTTTTGCTTTCCTCTATGAGATTAAAGAGTACTTTCAGATCTTGCATTTCTAAGTTGTACAGGTACACATATAGGATGGTCAACTCTTGTCTCAGTCTTTTTGTAATGAGTTAAAACATACTAAAAGTTTTAATTTGCTCTCTCAGGTCATTTCTCCATAAATGGAGTTCACATCACTCAAATCTGGCAATATGACATCACCATAACACAAGTTTATTACTGTATTTTCCCTAC
>NW_009721457.1:5675-8884 GCF_000703405.1 Apaloderma vittatum
AATTAACACTAGCCTTATATTATTTTTTGCAGTCTTCTATGCTTCATCTATCTTCCAGCATTGTTTTAGAAACTTGAACACTAGAACACAGAGTCCCTCTAGAGTTCACCATGTCCCTACTTCTACATCCATGGGCTCATTGCAAGAGGCTCACTCTTACTTCAAAGCACAAGGAATTAATGCAAAGAAGCTTCTCTCTCATAATAAAGGATCTCTACTGGATCCTTTTCAGAATCAGTTTCCCAGGACAGTCTGTACTCCAGATACTGAAATTTGCATATTGTGATATTAAAACACATCTCATGTAAATGGACGCTCCTTACCAAGTAATCTAGCTCATCCTGTAGGACTCTTCTCCCAGTGTTATTGAACATTTTGCCATTCAGTTGGAAACCTATACATTTTAGGAATAGCCATTTCATACTGATTGCAAGCTGATAAAAATGGTTACTAGTATAAAACCGTGTGTCCCTTCCTCTGTTACTTACTCAGAAATACCCTTATGTAGTGTGAGCCACAGATGGCTATTCCTCTGCTTTTTGAAATGCCAGCCAGTTCTCCACCCCCGTGGCACAGGTATTCAGATGCTACCTGCACAGTGCTAATTCTTTAACCAAAATGTCATGAGAAGCAGAGGACAAAAGTAATGGGAGGTGTGCCACGTCATGTTCAAGGATAGCTATGTGAATAATTAATTTCTTTGGTCTAGTGGCTAACCTAATATAAAAAAAAAAATTGATTCCTAAATTCAAGAAGAAAATTGGGGGAAAAACACAAACCAAATCACCATTCTGTGTGATGTGAGAGGCAAAAAAAGTATTAGAACAAAAGATTAAACACATTCTGGTTTTAAGAATGTTCTCACTTCCAAAAAAGCAAGTACATTCAGACTTCATTTGGCAAACAAATATTGCTTTACAGCAAAGCTTGAATTGTTATTTTGCAAATGTTTCAAAAAACATTCAAACTCTCCAAATTTCTCAGAGGTTTTGAGTTCAGAACTTCTCAAATTTTTTTTTTTACCTCAGTAAACATTTTTGACCAGTTAAACCATATATGTAAGTATTTTCTAAGTTTGATACATGACAGGTAATGCAGAACAGGGACAAGAAGTTATTCACAGCTGGATTAGCAGTTCATGCATAAAATAAAGACTGTGACATGTTTACAAAGCCATATGGTTTTGAATAAGCTTGTACAACCCCTTCATACCATATGGTCCACTCTCTTCAGTGTTAAGGGCCTTATACATTTACGAACTTGAAATTAGCCAATTCAGACATCAAAATTAAACTACAAAAAGAAAGAGGCTCAAGGGGAAGAAAATAAGGTATTAAAAAGAACTAGTGTTCCTTATAGCCAGACAGCTACAAATGTCTGCAAGCACATATAGCTCACTGTCTGCAAACACAAAGTGACTGCACAGTTCACAGAACAAGACTGAAGAAACCAAAGGAGCGTCTCCGTGCTGCAGGAGCTGAAGCAGATTGCTCACCTACAATTCTACCTTCTAATCAACAATTCTATATGGTGGCCGTCACACAAACTGTGTTGTAAAATAGCTCACAAGTTGTGTATTCACCTTGCAACATTAAATAAGGCATCATAGCAAAGGAAGAAGGTGAATCATCAAAGCAGGAGGGAGAAAAGATAATTTCTCAGCTGAGAACAGTGTAAGAGCTGGAGACAGAGACCCTGGCAACTTCCAACAGCGTGAGGAGGCTCCTGAATCAGAAGGCCATGTTGCCAGATGTGACAACCACAATTCCGTTGCTGAATGACTGACAGAAATGGCTAACAGAGATGACAGATGGGTTTTGCTCACGAAAATTATTGATAATATACGTCAAAGTCTTATATCTTCAGTTTTGTCTAAAGGGCTTATAAGAGGCCAGCTGTCTCAGAGAGAAGGGAAAGTATCATTTCTGGAGATGATGACAGAGCTGTTGTCACCACAATGCCAAGACAACGTCTGATTCCCACTGGAGACAACAAGAGTTCTGGCACAGAAAAACTGCAGCAGGACTGCCCTTACCTTCCTCCAGATCTCCCCCATCCTAGAAATTGTAGCAGGTTAATTTAGTCTGCAGGGCTAGTCTGCCCTGCAGATCAGAAGATGGTAAACCAGACAAAATTACTAGATGACTGCAAGACAGAAATTTAGTCTGCTTTATCGTCTTCCTGCTCCTTAGAGTATAATTTTTTTATTATTATTATTATTTCAAGTAACAACTGTGTCTATTCCTTAATCATTCTACACTTTTTTTTCTCTGGCCAGCTTCTGTTTCTCTTCCAGATGAACCATGCCTAGTACAGCATGACTCTTCTCCCTTTGAGTCACTATATGCTAACATAACAACAGTTACTAATTAATAAGTAAATTTCTCTTTTTATATATGGTATCATAGATTGCCATTTCATTGCAAATACCAACTTACCCATGTAAAGCTACATCTAGTTCCCATCTACTGCAACTCCCTGAGAAGTGTTTTTCCCTATTTCACATTTTAACCATAAAGAGTGCATCTCCCGGCTTGATTTAAAAAAAAAAAACCCCAAACACACAAACCCCACTTTTACGTAATGTATGGATATCCATTAAACAGTTTTTGGCATTTGATAGAAAAATGTTTATTTTAAATCAATATACTTTTATACCACTTTTAATCTCTCTTCTTCCCTTCTCTCTCATGTCCCAGTTCAATCGTGGAATCATAGAATCATTAAGGTTGAAAAAGACCTTTAAGATCATCAAGTCCAACCATCAACCTCATAATATCATGACTACTGGACTAAATCCTCAAGGGCCACATCTATACATTTTTTGAACACCTCGAGGGATGGAGACTCCACCACTTCCCTGGGTAGCCTGTTCCAATGCCTCACCACTCTTTCAGTGAAGAAATTTTTCCTAATATCCAGTCTAAATCTCCTCTGGTGCAACCTGAGGCCGTTTCCTCTTGTCCTATCACTAGGAACTTGGGAGAAGAGACCAACACCCACCTCACTGCAACCTCCTTTCAGGTAGTTGTACAAGAGGAATGATCTCTGATTTCAGAATGATAGCAGATCATAGAATCACAGAATGTCAGGGGTTGGAAGGGACCTCTAGAGATCATCTAGTCCAACCCCTCTGCCAGAGCAGGATCCCCCAGGGCAGCCACACAGGATGGCACCCAGGCAGGTTTTGAAAGTCTCCAAAGAAGGAG